>NW_015173148.1:178417-182705 GCF_001447785.1 Gekko japonicus | reverse complement strand
TATATATATTATATATATATATATGGTACACTGGGAAGGACCTGCTGATTCTGCTTTTCATCACAACTTCCTTCTATACAGCTGAAATCCTATCTGTACACAGGCCTCTACCCCAATACATAAATGTGTTCCATGCCTTTGAAAGGTAATGGTTACATTAAGACCTGCTGATTCTGCTTTTCATCACAACTTCCTTCTATACAGCTGAAATCCTATCTGTACACAGGCCTCTACCCCAATACATAAATGTGTTCCATGCCTTTGAAAGGTAATGGTTACATATCCTGCATTTGGGACCTACATACTACCCACAGGCAAGGCCTACAACATATGAATGTCAAACACGTTAAGAAGCAGCCCAAAAAACAACATCTCATCTTCCCCATATAGACACTTGTATGAATGTTGTGTTTCTATGCACAGGTCTTCAGAAGATGGTTCACAATTCCCATTTTACCTGAAGAAATAACAATGATTTCCAAAGGTATGGAACACATCCTGATGAAGATAATTTTATGACAGTGTCAGCACATCCTCAGAAATCTGGGGAAGCAAGAAAGCAGTAAAATGCTTACCATCACTTGGCAGATTCTGTAGATGACTGGCTTACTAAGTGGCTACATACACACCACTGTTTAAACTACCATTCAGTAACCAGTAATCTATTGTTCTCCTTTTATTCCTGCAACCACTTCTGTTTGATAAGGAAGGCAGCTTCTACTAAAGAAGCAACAGGGGAAATACCAGAATCCCATTACAACAAAACACTTGAAACGGTAGTTCAGCCATCTTCCTCTGAGATGCAAGCAGCTATTTTTAACCCTTTATTTGTAAAGTGACAGCAGCAGGTTTTAGGAATTACGAAGATGGAGGTAGCTGTATTGCTCAGCATCTCTGGGAGTTCCTTAATAAGGAATGCCCTTCCTGAAGTTTTCACCACCAGTGTCTCTTTTCCAAGAATCTCCAACCCAGCAGAGTAATTTCACCCACACAAGTCAGGCAAGCACATGCTAACCTTCATGGAAGACGAGGAATGGGGCCAAAGAACCAGCATACTAATTATCCTCAAGAGATCCTGCCAGCCCCTGGCCTCAGCTTTCTGTCAGTCTATCACATGTTTTGTAAGAAGCAGTAAAGTTACTACACACCCCATTTTGTGCATCCCATTTGCCACTGCTATAGAGAGTGGAGGATGATGTGATAATACAGAAAGGCTGCCATGCGTGACAAATCGAGTACAGCACGAGTTCATGGGCAGCAGACCAAGGTTAATAATAATAAGCAGAAAAACAACTGGAAAGCACCTGCAAAATAGGAACAGGAAGATGTTGCCCCTCCCTCTAAGTGTCCACCTCCCTACTGTCAAGCACTTGGAGAAAAACAGTAGAAAGGTAAAAGGAAGAAGAATCAAAGGAGAACTATAAAGTTGTGCACCTATCCCAATAGGTTTATGACTGCAGATAGCAGGAAGACTTGGCCACATGCCAAACACCCAATCAGATTGTCCCACAGGATGTCTGTCCGGATTCCTTCCCCATTATTTATAAAACCTGTTCACAGTTAAACATTCTTAAAACAAAGGAAGTTTATCCCCAACTAATATTGCCAGCACCTTGCTTCATCTCCTGCTTTCCACAACTGCACAGAAGATTGCAAATCTGCACTGACTTACATGGTCAAGTGTCCCTGTACTGGCTGCCACACTTTCTCAGCCTTCTAAGTCAGTAGTAAACAAAAGTGTGAGTGTGAGAAGTACACAGAAACCTGACTTTCCACAAAAGACAAATGAATTCTGCCACCTGCAGAAAACACACAGGGGAATTGGCATCCTGACCTGCAAATCTAGCAAATATCAAATTGGCAGCACAAAGAATACCCACTGTTCTAATCATGTCTAGAAAGTTACTTCCTGCATTCCCTGAAACTAAATTTCCATAAATCAGATCACTTGGCTGCCTTGTAAGTGGTACATATGGGATTCCCAAGCTGTATCTTATTCCGGGTCCAAGACTGAGTAACTTCTGAGGTGAAAGCATAGAAATTACCACCAGGCATCTCTGCAGCCTGAGAAGTGTAAGGGTAGTAACAAGAACGGACTAACACAGGAAGTGTTGCATTTGTTTATTTCTTTATTCGACTTATTATACCGCTCTAACCCCTAGGGGTCTCTGGACGGTTTACAGGGAATGTTCTAAGAACTGTTCATCCTAACTACGGCGACATGATATGGGGGTGGGGATTTCATACCAGCACCCTTGTGGTGGGGCTTGCTGTATCTTTCTGGCTCGGCTCAGCTTCTTCCTTCTCCCGGCGGTCTCTGGCATCTCACTGGGCTGGCTGCTTCATTGGTGGGAACGTTTCTGACGCACGCCCCCATGCTTGCTTCTGGCCTCGGCTCTGTCCTGATTGGCTCCGCCGCGCCCACAATGCACGTCATTGTGCGTCTTCTTGGTCTCCACCGCAGCCGTCTGCCGCTTGATGTTACAACGGCCGCCAGGGATCGCTCTGCCAGTTCTTGCTTTCCTCCATGCCACACCGTCTAGGCTTCGCCACCGCCACCACCGATGTTCTCGCCGCTGCTACCACACGCCTCGCTAAGGAGGAGGGTGCCCCCCACCCATCTAAGGGTGGGTACCCATTTGCCTACTCGCTTGGTTTTTAATTGCTTTCAGGCCGCTGGGTGGGCGGGAGCTGGGACTCGGGCCAGGCGCTCACCCTGGCCGCGGTGGATTCTCGAACAGCCATAATGGCTGTCCCTAGTTGTTACCGGCAGGCATTTAACCGCCTGCGCCACCGCTCCTTTAAGGGCAGAGCTGCTATGGATATACCTGTTAAGTCGCTCGCTTAACAAAGTAGTCGGAGAGTGATTCAGCAAAGATTCAGCTTTATTCCACAACTCGAACACAACTCCAACACGGATCAACATCTGATAGCCAGAACAGCTTTTACATTGCAGCTGTTCTGCTTTTAAACTCTCCCGGCTAATGTAGCCACGCCTACTGTACATTTACCAACCAATAAGGTTGCATACAATCGTGGACATTCCCACTCAGGGAGCTTGTTGATAGTGATTGGTTAGGTGCTTCCTGGGCTAGAATGTGATTGGATGTATTTGGATCCTAGCCCAGGACAAAGCTTAACATAGCACTTCAATTAGATGTTTCCATCACACATTATGCATTCAATGCCAGCTTACTGAATACATTACAATACCCCCCCCCAAAAAAAACAACCCTGCCATGTGAAGATGCTGCAGACAGTCTAGTTGGAAAGCAAGAGATGTACAGCTTGTTTATTTAGATAAGTGATACTCATTGCCTCAGGAATTGTTATGTCTTCAGGGAGGGAAAGGATCAGTGCTGGAAGCAGGGGTCTTTGGGGTTTGGCGCGCCGCTCCGGGAGCCCAGGAGCTTGCACAAATGGCGGTGGCAGCAAGCCCCGCCCCCAGCTCTCTGAACTGCGGTCTGTCGCTGGCCTCCCGGGGCCCACGCCGGAGCGCTGCAGCCCCAGGGAGGCCAGAGGAGGCCCATCACCGGTTCCCTGGGGCCTGCACCGGAGCGCCACCACCCCAGGGAAGCCAGAGAAGGCCCATCGCCAGCTCCCTGGGGCCTGCGCCGGAGCGCTGCTGCCCCATGGAGGCCAGAAGAGGCTTGCTGCCAGGTTCCTGGGGCCCGCGCCAGAGCGCTGCCACCCCAGGGAGGCCACAGGAGGCCCATCGCTGGCTGCCGGGGCCTGTGCCAGAGCACTGCGGCCCCAGCGAGGCCAGAGGATGCCCGTCGCCACCTCCCTGGGCCAGGGCCGGAGCACTGCGGCCCCAGGGAGGCGAGAGGATGCCCATTGCCGCCTCCCCAGGAGAGCGCCGGAGCGCTGCAGCCCGGGGGAGGCCAGAAGACGCTCCCCGCCACCTCCCGGGGTAAGTGAGGGATCCACGGGGGGTGGCGGAGGCTTCCATCCCCAGAGGGATATTTTATTTTTTTCAATACACTACAAACTACAAAAAAAATATGGAGGAAAGGGGCTACATCTAGGGACAAAGAAATGGTAACCACACTATACTAAAACCCCAAGAGGAGGAGATCTTATCCCTATTAGTGAAAGTGTTAGTAATATAAGTGTTAATAAAACAATATACTTGTAGAGTTCTTGTTTGTCTCAGCTTCAGTGTTAACATGTTAATTTGTTAGTTGCTATGAGAGAGCTTTCTTTTTTTTTTTTGGTAAACAAATTTTTATTTTCTTAGGAACATAACATATAAGATTAAATCATTCAGTCCATTGTTTACCTCATT
>NW_015173148.1:177977-178321 GCF_001447785.1 Gekko japonicus | reverse complement strand
GGGACTACATCTAGGGACAAAGAAAAGGTAACCACACTATACTAAAACCCCAAGAGGAGGAGATCTTATCCCTGTTAGTGAAAGTGTTAGTATAATAAGTGTTAATAAAACAATATACTTGTAGAGTTCTTGTTTGTCTCAGCTTCAGTGTTAACATGTTAATTTGTTAGTTGTTATGAGAGAGCTTTCTGATCATCTTATTCTTCGCTTCAAAAGGCAATTTTCAGAGTCCTTCTGCCTTTACTTCGGTTTTCTGTCTCTAAAGTCATATACTACTCTGGCTGCCTCTGCACCGGTTTCCACAGCAGAGTCCTCCTCCGTTCCAGAGGTGGAAGAGTGGGGGG
>NW_015173148.1:141916-177880 GCF_001447785.1 Gekko japonicus | reverse complement strand
TTTCCCTCCTTCTTTCCTTCTCACTAGAGTTGGGCCACAGAAGGAGGAAAGAAGGAAGGAAAGAGAGAGAGAGAGATATGGTACAGAGAAGGAATGAAGGAATGAAAGAGTCAAAGAAAGAGAAGGAAAGAAGGAAGGAAAAGGTAAAAGAAAGAGAAGGTAAAAGAAAGGAAAAAGAAAGAGAAGGAAAGAAGGTGGGAAAGAGAGAGAGAGAAGGAAAATCACATCAGCCATGTCCCAGAATGTCCCCCAAATCCCCCTGTCAGTGTGGTGAGGGGACCTGGCAACCTTGCTTCCTGAGTTGCAGACCTTGTGCCAGGAATGGAAGCAAACAGCCTACCCTCTCCATCACACCCCTCCCTTTGCAGCCTCCACATTCTCATCCAAGCATTGGGCAGCTGCTGGAATGGGGGGGGGGACTTCTGTAGAGAAAAGAGAGTAAAACCACCACCACAACAGCCATCCTCAAAAAGAGCAAACTGGCCACAGTTTTTAGTCCCTTTTCCTCATAGCCAGCTGATCCTTTTCTTTGTCTTTGTAATCTCACTGTTGCCTGACCTGCTATGCATCATGTTGAGGGAAGAGCAGGAAGGGAGGGAAACCCGTCCCCTCACTTCAGATACAGGCCTCAGATCCAACAGTGGGGGTGGGGTGAGGAGACAACACTACATGCTCAGAGATACTCTGGTAATTTAAAACATTATAACTATCAATAGTAAATAAGAAACAGTTTCTTATAGTACTGTATGTGTGCATTTGGTGAAGTCATGCATGGGGGCTGTGGCTCACTGGAAGAGCCTCTGCTTTACATGCAAAAAGTCCCAGGTTCGATCCCCGGCATCTCCAATTAAAAAGGACCAGGCAGCAGGTGATACTGCCTGAGACCGTGGAGAGGCATGTTTCTGTACACTGTGACCCCTGGACTTTGATGGACCAATGGTCTGGTTTAGTATATGGCAGCTTCATGTGTGTTATCATTTGGCTGTTTTGATTGGTGGTGATTGTGAAAATGGTCCTCCACGAACAACATTCTAAGTAACAATGATTTAGATATTTCTACCCAGCTTTTCTCCCCAATGGGAACTCAAAGCAGCTTACATCATTGTCCCCTCATCCATTTTATTCTCACAACAACGATCCTGTGAGGTATGTTATGCTGAGAGAGAGTGACTGGTCCAAGATCACCCAGCAAGGTTCCATAGTAGAGTGGGGATTTGAATTTGGGTTTCTCAGATTCTAGCCTATATTAATGACACCATGCCAGCTGTGCCGCAGTCTCCCCATCCTGCTTCACATATTTCAGGAAGATTCATAGCAGCTTGTATAAAATCAATAATCTTTTCTGGAAAACACGATGCTCCAGTTTCATATTCTGGTGCCCAAACAGTTTACTGTTCTTAGGTTTCAATCTAGGTCCAAATCACTTGGGACAATTTTTTTTTAATTAATTCCACTAAAAGCCAGTTTTCACATCAGAAGGGTCAAGGTAACAAAGTGCACTGTGAACCAGTTTTCACACTAAACTTAGCTTGTACTCCAGAGGCATCGCAAGGTAGGTAATCCTGAGCGGATGCCAAGAGCAGTTTGAAAAATTCACCCTCAGTACAAAAATGAAATAAATAAATAAAAATAAAACACAGATGCGACTTCTTTAGATGGTGACCAATAGAACAATGCTGTTATCTAAAAACTTGGCAAACAAAGTACAGTGCATTTCAGAACACTGATTAATCAGGCATTGAAAAAGTTTTGTATCTTTCTTCTCTTTTCACTTTTAAATTAACCTGAAATCAAAGCTTGTTCTTCCTACCTTTTAAACCACTTCTCTCAAACATGAATACAAATGGATCTGGGCCATCTCACTGAAACCCAAGAACGTCTCCTGTGATTGCTTGTAATGTTGTTCTCTACTCAAACCACTGGTGCTTAATGCAGTCTCCATGGGGGAGGAGAAAGGGGAGGTAGGAAAGGCTTGATCATATGGCTGCAGCAGTGTCCTTAATGAACTAGGAACCAGGGCTGCTGAGAGCCATCATGGGCTCCCAGAAACCAACATCATAACGGGGGGAAACTCCACAACTTCCTAATATCATGAATAGGGGAGCCTGTTGGAAGGGGGGGGGGGGGAAACTTCTGTAGAGAAAAGAGAGTAAAACCACCACCACAACAGCCATCCTCAAAAAGAGCAAACTGGCCACAGTTTTTAGTCCCTTTTCCTCATAGCCAGCTGATCCTTTTCTTTGTCTTTGTAATCTCACTGTTGCCTGACCTGCTATGCATCATGTTGAGGGAAGAGCAGGAAGGGAGGGAAACCCGTCCCCTCACTTCAGATACAGGCCTCAGATCCAACAGTGGGGGTGGGGTGAGGAGACAACACTACATGCTCAGAGATACTCTGGTAATTTAAAACATTATAACTATCAATAGTAAATAAGAAACAGTTTCTTATAGTACTGTATGTGTGCATTTGGTGAAGTCATGAATGGGGGCTGTGGCTCACTGGAAGAGCCTCTGCTTTACATGCAAAAAGTCCCAGGTTCGATCCCCGGCATCTCCAATTAAAAAGGACCAGGCAGCAGGTGATGTGAAAGACCTCTGCCTGAGACCCTGGAGAGCCACTTCCATTCAGGGAAGACAATACTGACTTTGATGGACCAATGGTCTGGTTTAGTATATGGCAGCTTCATGTGTGTTATCATTTGGCTGTTCTGATTGGTGGTGATTGTGAAAATGGTCCTCCACGAACAACATTCTAAGTAGCAATGATTTAGGTATTTCTACCCAGCTTTTCTCCCCAATCGGAACTCAAAGCAGCTTACATCATTGTCCCCTCATCCATTTTATTCTCACAACAACGATCCTGTGAGGTATGTTATGCTGAGAGAGAGTGACTGGTCCAAGATCACCCAGCAAGGTTCCATAGTAGAGTGGGGATTTGAATTTGGGTTTCTCAGATTCTAGCCTAAATTAATGACACCATGCCAGCTGTGCCGCAGTCTCCCCATCCTGCTTCACATATTTCAGGAAGATTCATAGCAGCTTGTATAAAATCAATAATCTTTTCTGGAAAACACGATGCTCCAGTTTCATATTCTGGTGCCCAAACAGTCTACTGTTCTTAGGTTTAAATCTAGGTCCAAATCACTTGGGACAATTTTTTTTTAATTAATTCCACTAAAAGCCAGTTTTCACATCAGAAGGGTCAAGGTAACAAAGTGCACTGTGAACCAGTTTTCACACTAAACTTAGCTTGTACTCCAGAGGCATCGCAAGGTAGGTAATCCTGAGCGGATGCCAAGAGCAGTTTGAAAAATTCACCCTCAGTACAAAAATGAAATAAATAAATAAAAATAAAACACAGATGCGACTTCTTTAGATGGTGACCAATAGAACAATGCTGTTATCTAAAAACTTGGCAAACAAAGTACAGTGCATTTCAGAACACTGATTAATCAGGCATTGAAAAAGTTTTGTATCTTTCTTCTCTTTTCACTTTTAAATTAACCTGAAATCAAAGCTTGTTCTTCCTACCTTTTAAACCACTTCTCTCAAACATGAATACAAATGGATCTGGGCCATCTCACTGAAACCCAAGAACGTCTCCTGTGATTGCTTGTAATGTTGTTCTCTACTCAAACCACTGGTGCTTAATGCAGTCTCCATGGGGGAGGAGAAAGGGGAGGTAGGAAAGGCTTGATCATATGGCTGCAGCAGTGTCCTTAATGAACTAGGAACCAGGGCTGCTGAGAGCCATCATGGGCTCCCAGAAACCAACATCATAACGGGGGGAAACTCCACAACTTCCTAATATCATGAATAGAATAATAATTGTTCATTAGGTAAGAAACAGTAAAGGAAAACAGACAGAATTATTGGAGTATAGATTTTTTCTTAACTTTTAATTTACACTGTGCAGATTGCAATTGGATATGGAGCAAAAAAGAAAGAAAAAAGAGCAAGCAGAATCAGAAAGAGTCCACAGCCAAGGGACCTAGCCAGAATACTGAAGTGCACTATAGACTGAATACAGATGAGACAAAAATTATCTGGGAATAAGCTCTATTGAGTGAAATGAGACACCAGTCTCTCTCAAAATGTACTCAACTGAAAAAATCTTTAAAATATTTCTACTCACCAAAACAAAAAAGCAAACTGTAATTTTATATTTACACACACACCTATCCGCCTACTAAAACAGGATACACTCTTCCAACTGACAAAGTGGGCTTTAGTTCACAAAAACTTCATGTCACAATAACCTTTAGTAAGTAAATCAGTAAGAACTCTGTCTCAGTTTAGCTTTGTACTTTTATGTCTCACAGAAAGCCAGGGCCAAAATAGGGTGCTGCTTATACAGTGGTGCTGAATGAGTAGCACTGGGATCACTGGGTGGGAAAAGGGGGGGTGCATTTCGGTTTCTCCCCGGGGCAAATTGGAAACTTCTCAGAAAACAAGGATCAACAAGATGCAGGGCAAATCAGGCAATTCTGAGGGTCAAAATGTGGCCGCACGTCTACTGGTGGGAAATTGAACAGGAGACGCAGGGGAAACATAACAGCGAGCGCGGAGTAAACGCTTATGTGAAATCGGTCTGGGACTGATTTTACTGACACATCTTTTTAAAGGATTGTTTGTCATAACATGAAACTTAATGCTTACAGTAGCAAAGTTGTACTTACAAAAGCCAAAGTATCAAATGTCCCACCAATACAATAATAATAAAAATTGATTGTTTAAACGCTGTTTAAAATGTAATTAAATCACTTCCAGTTATGGGGGGGAATAGTTCTAGCTAATAAACTCTGACTTCATATATGCTTTAACTAATTCTAAAACAAGATCTATTGAAAACCAGAAAAACAAGTTATACTCACATATGTATGTTACAGTACTATTCACTTGTGTTGTTTAATCTGGATTCCACATTTATAACCACTAATACTGATCACCATACATACAAAGGGTGGTGAGAGAGAGAAATGACCCTTTTGCTAATTTTATAGATTGGGAAATGTTAACTTGACTGTTCATAATATTAACAGAGTTTTGCTGTATGTTTTCACTTCCAAGGTAAGGATGAGAAGGAATGAGACCAATCTTGAAAATAAGGGCCTTGTTCCAGTGCTGGCTTGGTTGATGGGCTCCGTAGCATCTCAGCATCTCCGGATAGGTAAGTGTTTGCCTCAGTCCCACCTTACTAGTAGTGCTGCCAACCTCCAGGAGGAACCTAGAAATCTCTTGGAATTATTACTGATCTCTAGGCTACAGAGATCAGTCCCATCCCGTCCCGTCCCCCGGGAGAAAAGGGCAGCTTCGGATGGTTGACTCTTTTGGGGGGGGCATAAATATAAAATTATACCCTGCTAAGGTCCCTCCCCTCCCCAAACTGTACACCCCCAGGCTCTAACCCCAAATATCCAGGAATTTCCTGACCTGGGTTTGGAAACCCTACTTTAAGAGATCCAGCCTCTGATGACTTCCATGTTGGTAATTATCTCTGTTTCAATGCTGCCAGGAAAAAGATTTTCCTCCTGCTTCCCCACAGAACTGTGGTACATTTGTGCACCTTCTTGGGTTTCCCTGAGTTTTCTTCATCTTTCTCAAACCTGCTTTGCTCCAAACTGTTAGGGAAGATCAGAGTAAAGCCCAGATGGCTGCTGTGTGGGTGGGGGGAAATTGGATCTTCCACCCAAAAAGCAGCCAATTTCCCTAAGATGGTCCCCACAACTGCCATTTTCTCCCCTCACCACAAGAGACTTAATTTTTTTTAAAGCACCAGAATATTATTATATTGATATGTTATAACAAATACGTACCAGTTTCCCTGAATTTCCTGCTTTCTTTTTTAAAAAGTAGGTCTCTATCCCATTCCATTGTGGAGATACAAGGGGAAAGGCATATCTCAGCAACAGAAAGGGCTAGAGACTTACTTTTTCTAATGAAAGCTAGGAATTCAGAAAATGGAATACACATGGGCCCATAGAATTTTGTCCTCCACTCCCCAAGCATCCCATCTTTGAACACAGAGGATTTCTAATAAGAAACCAGGATGTGAATTCCAAGCATTCAAAAACTTAAAAGTTCTTTCAGAAAACTATTATAAACTCATGATTTTTGCCTGACCAATTATTAAAAAATCAAACCATTACATAGATACGAAAACTGAGGTATGTTGCCTGCTATTAGTATGCAGAATGACTGTATATTGTCAGTTACATAAAACCTGGAGAACTGGTTACATAAATATCATTAGCGGGACTTCACTTTCAGTATGGCAAAGACTCATGCTAATCCTGGATTTATATTCTAGAAACCTATTTAATCAGCTCAGTGCTAGCAGGGCACTTCACACATCAGGGAGGGGAAGGAAAAGTTGTAGAAGAGACTAATCCAGCCCCTTACTTACCAACAACTAAAGGTGAAGCAGCCTCAATTCACCCGAGGTTCTTTAATGTCCTGAAACGCTCCTGAAGAGAAGTTATGTCTCCATGTAACAGTTAAGAACCACAGGTGCATAGCAATGTAAGATTACAGTCATAGTTAGGAAAATAAGAAATATCTTCAGGGAACCAGATTTTTTTTGTTTTTAATATCACTGTAAAGGAGGTTCCACTAAAATGGATCATACAAGTTAGGTGGAAAATAATTAAGTCTACAGTTATTGGAGGGACAAGCGTGGAAACAGAAACAAAACTGATCATTTCCTGAGCAGAAGTAAACACTGGAACCTTCCAGGAATCAGTTATTTGGATCAGTGCAATTAAAAGTACATGGATTATATGGTGATGAAGTTTACAGCGATCAAATCTTTAGAAGAGTGAAAGCCAATTAAAGAATCCCTATAGGGGATCTCCAAACTGGGTGAATAGACTACAAGATAGAGGATCCAAAACAGAATTGCACCCTTCATACCTCATTGACTGTAATGGATTTAGAAGGGTGTAACTATTTATGATGGCACTGTATGTTCAATTCAAAGAGAAGCATATTGGGATAAAGAACTACCCCAACCCCAACCAGGATGCTTATGATGAGCTGACATTTAGAGCATTGTGTATAGTTCTAGTTGGCCCACCACAAAGCAATACCAGAGCGAAAATATTCAAAATGGGGCAATTAAAATGATCAAAGGAGTACATCATCTGTGTTTGGAGATACTGATTTTAGGGGAAATGAAAATTAACCAAGGACAGTTTTATAAGATTATAAAACCACATCAGAAGAGTCAAGTATGCCACACATATTACAATACTGCTAGAATCATCCAATAAACGTGATCAGCAATAGGTTCAGTATAAACAAGAAGGGGTTGCTGTTTCACACAACATATAAAGTTTTATAAACACTTATAAAATTCATCACAAGATACAAGGATGGCTACTAGTTTAGGGCAAAAATATTTGAGATATGAAAGATTGAGACATGAAAGATTGGCAATCAGATGTTTCCAGCTTTTCAGTTTTCATTAAGACCAGTCCAGGCTTTTAGTCTCAGGCATGTAGCCCGTGCCTTTGGATTAGCTGGCACATGAGTCCAGAACTGGCCGAAGGTGTAGTTTACTGTTTTGTTGTTTTTCCATCTTTTAAGCTATTTTGGGTCCCTACAGGGGGAAAGGTAAAGGTAAAGGTTCCCTTGCTTGAAAGCCAGTCGAGTCCGACTCTAGGGTTGCGGTGCTCATCTCCATTTCAAAGCTGAAGAGCCAGCGCTGTCCAAAGACGTTTCCGTGGTCATGTGGCCGGCATGACTAAACACCAAGGCGCATGGAACGCTGTTACCTTCCCACCGAAGTGGTACCTATTTATCTACTTGCAATTTCTTGCTTTCGAACTGGCAGGAGAGGGGGGAAAGCAGGGTGCAATTAAATAGTGCTGGGGGAAAGTCTACCCCTTCCAAACCAACTGACACAGTGTACATTATATATTATTGTTTATTATTTACCATATCTCACAGCTGCTTTTACAGGTGGAAAAGTATGGGGGATATGATCATTGATCTCTCATGGGAGGGAGTTAAATCTAAAGAGCATTAGATCGACCCATGAGGAATCAGTCATGATAACTGCATGGAAATTTCAGAAGCAGAAAAACAAACCACCAGCTGTGACTTTTCCCAGAGCTATAAGAGCTGGTATTCTATACTGGCGCATGCCTGGGCCCTTGTTTCTAATAGCCAGTAGAGCAACAAAAAACTGACTGAGGATCGCCAGCCTGTGGTGGTGGTGGAAAGTGCCATCGAGTCGCAGCCAACTTATGGTGATCCTGTGGGGTCTTCAAGGCAAGAAACATTCAGAGGTGGTTTTGCCATTTTGCCTCTGCGTAGCCACCCTGGACTTCCTTGGTGGTCTCCCATCCAAATACTAAACAGGGTCAACCCTGTTTAACTTCTAAAATCAAACAAAATCAAGCTAACCTGGGCCATCCAGGTCAGTGACACTAGCCTGTAGCTTTACCTAAAACAGCATTATGAGCAAATATGGTGAAGAAACACTTTACAGCAGAGGCAAGTCTAGCTTTATTCTTGTGCTCATATAATCTACTAAGAACTACATGGAAAAGAGGTCTATAAATAAACTGCACAATGTCACAGATCCTCGCCACTGAACTATTAAACTTTGCCATCTATGACCACTTCAAAGTGGCCATTTCTGGCATGTAAATTTACACAATGCAACCAAGGCTCCCTCTAAGGTGAGGCGTCTTCTGAGCATAAATTCTACTTTGTGAGCTACTGGCATTAAAGTTGTGAGTGAGCAATTTGGCTACTGCATAAATTAGTCTCCTCCGGAGCCATCCTTCCTGAGCTAAGACAAAAATATGTGAGCTGGAGGCTAAAAATTGGGAGCTAGCTCACACTAACTCAGCTTGGAGGGAACACTGAATGCAACTGATCTCAGTTCAATGCCTACGCAACTTTAAAATTAATGTAAGTCCAGACATTTACTTGACATGCATTTAACATTGCTAACCACTGATAAAGAGAAAAAGCATAATTCACAGGTCGGGAAACCAGGCAGGCATTGGGAAGTCCCCATATTAATAAACTCCATAACTCAAGATAAGTGAATGACTCATTAATAGGTTGCCAGGTCCCCTCTGGCCACTGGTGAGGGATGGGGGGGGGGGTTTAGGGTGGCTAGATCCAAACTGGAAATTCCTGGAGATTTGGGGATGGAGTCTGGGGAAGACAGAGACCTCAGTGGGGTACAATGCCATAGAGTCCACCGTCCAACACATCTGTTTTCTCCAGGGGAACTGATCTCTGTAGTCTGGAGATGAGCTGTAATTCTGGGGGAGGCTGGCATACCTACTCAGTGTCCAATTTCTCAGAGTTATCTAGTTTACTCTTGACTTCCTCAATCAAAGGTTTTGTGCACTAAATTCCTAAACATTCATTGTGACTTGTGGCACGTTGTGCAAAACTTGTGAGCTGATTTATCAAAGTTTTAGCAACTATTTGACTTCCAAATCAGCCACATTTCCAAGGTCCTGCCCCAATATCGATGAATATTGCCTTATTATGAAGGATAGTTGCAAATTTGTAAAGCTTTTAACTCTTTTATCAGAATGCAGGGTCCGAGCTATTCAAAATGTGGGAGGTCAGCATTTGGCATTAAGAGAACAACTTTCCTGTGGTTTTGTAAGTATCTTTTTGTGACACCGTTCATAGCAAAATGCAGAGGATGTTGGGGTTTCACATAACTTTAGTACACATTTATTTTCAGGGTGCGAAGCACAACTCCTCTCATTTCCTTTTCTTCGGCCTCTGCAGTGTTGATAGAGACTCCCTGAAAGAGACCCTTTCAGCAGGCACAGTAGGTAACTTGAGCCACAGGAAGGAAAGACAAAAAGGGATCTAATGCTTAGCAGCCTGGAGTTTTCACCTTGGTGCCTGAGAAGAGTTCATGTTATGGTGCTGGGAGCAAAGGGGTGAGCTGCTTAGTGCCCCACCCACCCCAAAATGAGGCAACTAGATCTTTCCAACCGATAGTGTCGCTTACATTCCTGCCCCTTGGCAGCCAGCCAGAAGCCACTGAAAGCCTAGCTGCTAGGGATACAGGAGGCAGGAGTGTTTGTTGAAGGGATGTACTGTACAGAGCAGTGTTTTTGTCCTCCCCCAGCAGTTTGAAGCCTGTCATTCTCATTTACTCTAAGCATTAATCTTGCCAAGAACAGGAGCTGTATGAACAAAGCACTATTACCCTGCATCCAGAAAGCAATGCACCAAGTCACCCCGTTGTTATCTTTTGGGGCTGGAAAGTCTAGGATGAAGAAACGGTTCTATCTTTCAGATTTCTCACATATACAGTTAGAACACAGGCTAAAAGTTCAAGTGCATCTTTGTCTAAAGGCCTCTTTCTTACTAAGGAAATGAGAAATAGCATGTGTACAAACATGCATTTGTTCACAAGATAATGTACTCAAGAACAGTGCTGATACACATGAGTATAGTGACAAGGTGGAAGCATCCAAGGTGCAAAAATGGCTTTCAGTAACACATAGTGCACTATAATGAATTAAATTTTATTAAGGAACACCCTTCAAGCAGCAAACCCAACCCACAATATTTGTGCCAAAATTTTTACTTTAAAAAGGACCATACCTCACAAGGATATGGCAGTTACAGCAATAAGACACATTATAAGGTTGCTGCACTGCTACCGAGTGGAGTGACTCTTGCATTTCTCTGCTGCCACCACAGAGCAGAGATGGGAGAGGTGAAAGTGCAACCAGGCCTCTAGAGCTCTGCGTATGTCACTGACTAAATTAGTTCGTACCACAGAACAGGAGTGCTTCGGGAAGCCTCTACACATATTTATGTCCAACCTCTCCTCTTCCACCTTTATTCTTTGATAGTGGCTGGTCCCAAAGGCATCGCCACACAGACACTTTTCACCCATAATGACTGCAGGGTATTATAGTTCATAACAGAACCTGGCTTTTTTATTATTAGGACAGAAGCCTCAGTCACACAAGAAATTGCTTCAGTTTCCTCTCCATGACCAATTCCGCAAAAGCAGTTGTTCTGCCCTCGGTCTGCTCAATTTCCCACTATTTGCTGTGTGGCTGCATTTTGACCCGCATCTCCCCCTAATTTCCTCTGCATCTTACTGATCCTAAAAAATGGGACACTGAAGATCGAGGGTGGAACAACTGCATTTGCAGAATTGGTTCATGTTTTGATTTGGGTCAGCAAGGAAAACTGTAGACTTAAAATCAGGTTCAAAAATCCCAATCCATCCATGAACTCTCCTGAATGGCATTCAGCAAGTCAATATTCCTCAACCTCAGGTCCTCCTTTACAAAATAGGAATAAGAGAACGTTCTTACTGCACAGATACCTCTCTCTATACATCTAGCTGACCTTTAGAAAGCCCCATTAAACCACCATCTTAGAAAGTCAATGGTGGGGCCAAAGCCTTAAAGAAACTCATAGCTATGTCAGACCTTTCAGAGTCTGAGACACTAGCCTTGAATTAGCTATATATATTTAATAGGGGAGAGAAAAGGAGGGATTCTTTTCCCTCTGTTTCTTTTGTATTGTTTCCTTAATTTTGGTCGATAAACCATGCCAGCTCTTATATCCATGCAATAACATCTCATCTCTACATCCCTATTTTACCAGAGCTGCCCATGGAATTAAATTACAGGACAGCAAATGTACCACTGCCTATAACAGAAGAATCAGTTTTAAAAAAATCCACTACCACATTCAGAAGATTCATTCCTACAATTCAAGCAGCACAAATATTAGTGATTTAAAACTTGACAAAAATGCACAAGAACATGCAAAGATTCATTAGAGTGAGAATTGTTGCTTACAGCTTGATTTGTGCCCGCCTTTCCCTGGATGCTTTTGATCAAATTTGTCTGGTCCAGGAAGACGATAATCACACAAACCACATTTATTTTCAACAATGTTTGCTACCCTTTTGATTGGAGCTGGAGACTGCCCATTTGCTCCTAAAATTTGCCCTATATTCTATTCAAGAGCTTCAGAAAGACATTTTGTGACAGCAAACAAGCAACCTCTCCACCACTGGGATAAGCAGAAGACAGACTCAAAGTCTGAGCACAGGACTTCTCAGCATGGGATTGGCCACTATTGTACGAACCCAGCAGCTGCCTATTAATGAACTCGGCTACTACTTTAACAGTAAAGAGTCAGCTACAAGACTGATCAACACAAAAAGCAAGTACAGTAAATCACAACACTGAAAAAAACCTATCCATTTTGCTCACTACTTGCTGCTGGCCGTGGAGCACAGAAGAATTCAGCTATCTACTCAAGGAGTTCTACAAAAGTTTCATACAGGTATCTGTGCCCCTCACCCTTTTATGGGTCTTTCACTGCACCCTAAAAAAAACTAAGGGAATCTCTGAAGGGTCAATCTGGTATCATTTGTTAAAATGAAGCAGTTTAAAGGTTTCTATTATTCGTTTTATTTGATTTGATTTATATCCTGCCCTCTCCCGCAAGTGGGCTCAGGGCAGGTCACAGGATGTCAGCTGAACACATAATATATTAAAAAACATTAAAAGGAAACAAACCACAATTTAAACAAAGCAACAATAAAATGACATATAAGAGCCAAGTTCAGTCAGATCACAATGAGATGGCCATTATTCAGACAGTTCATGGTGCCACCTGGAAAACGCTAGATTGGATCTGGATGCATTCCAGTGGCATGAACAAAATGTCAGCTTGTCACAGGCACAACCTGATTAAATGGGCTCATGCATTCCCTCATCCTTCCTCTTGCATGGAACACCCAGACTGAAGAGGGAATCTTCAACAAACCCCAGTATGCTGAACTTGTCAACATATTCTGCATTGCAAGCAGTTTGGTGGCAACTTCAGTTGTAGAGCATCTTCCAGCATTCTAGGGGTCAATACAGTAGATTTCAAGAACACAGAACTAAAAGTCTCATAAAAGATTAGGTTACCCTCTTGAAGTCTTACAAGTGAAACGGTAAGGCATTCAGTAACTCACCCTTCTTCTTAAAACAAATACACACAATACTTTCCTCCTCTACAAAGAAAGCAGAGTGTGTTTGATACTTCCAGAGGTGAGTCTGCTTGCACGATCCTCTTGTACCTCAAGGTGTAAATACAAATCAAAACTGGTCACCAGAAAGCCTGGCTGGCCCAGGCTGGGCTGATTTCATCAGATCTTGGAAGCTAAGCAGGGTCGGCCCTGGGAGACCACTGAAGAAGTCCAGGGTTGCTACACAGAGGCTTTCTGAACCTCTCCTGCCTTGAAAACCCTCTGGGATCATCATAAGTCAGCTTCAACTTGACAGCACTTTACACACACTGCAAGAGAGCACCTCTCATGGCAGATAAATCCTCTCCTGGCGCCTGTCACTTTGGAATGACAGATCTTAAAAAATTATTTATTTCAAAAAAAGCAACAACAAACACCCAGGGGGAAAAGAACAAAGGGGGGGGGGACTTGAAATGACAGCTATGTGGTGCAGTGGTTAGAGTGTTGGACTTAGATCTGACAGTAGGTTTGTGTCCCCACTAGGGTTGCCAGCCCCCAGGTTCAGGTGGGGGTTCCCCTGCTTTTGAGGGCTCCAATCTGCCCCTGGCAAGCTGACCAGCAGGGGAAGCCCACCCCCAAGTGTGACCACCCGCCTGGCCACCCCTCTTCCTCCTGCCAGATTTAAAGGGCTTCAGCTGATCGGTGGAGACCATGCGGTTCCCACCGATCAGCTGAGACCCTTTAAATCTGGCAGGAGGGGAGGGAGAGGGGTGCCTGGGCAGGTGGTTGTGCTTGGGGGCAGGGCTTGGGATGTCCCCACCCACTCCCAGAATGCCCCCCAAATCCTCCCCCACCAGAGTGACAAGGGGACCTGGCAACCCTAACCCCCACTATGCCATGTAAGTTAATTGAGTGACCTTGGGCTAGTCACACATGCGAATCTACTTTGCAGGGTTGTAGTGGTGAGGATAAGTGGAAGAGAGAATGATATTGTAAGCTGCTTTGTGTCCCCGTCAGAGAGAAAAGTGGGGGAAGGAATATCTAAATAAATAGTATTTCTATGCTAACACAGGAGAACATCTACCCCTACAAATCACAGCAAGCAAAGAGTGACCAGAACTTCTTCTGCAGGAACAAGACCCATCTATTCTAGCATCCTGTTTCCAATCAGCCCCTCAAACAGAGCAAGGTGGAGGTGATTATTCCTCAGTACTTGTGCCCAGCATCTAATATTCAGAGGTGTACCGCATCTGAACATGACAGCTCATTTAGCTATCAGAGCCAATAGTCTAGGGTACATCTATCTTACATTAATATGTCTAATACTTTTTAAAAGATATCTAAATGACTAAGATGAGACCTACACCTTAGCTTGTCGTTGTGAGTTTTGCAAGTTAATCATGCCTTGCAGAGAATGAACACTGCAAATCAGCTTCACTGGCAAGGAACAGTGAGCCTGAGATTCACTGCATAATGTGCATCAAAGCTGGATTTGGTTGATTTTCAGGATAGCCCTGAATTAACTTGACACCCCAGGATATGAGTACTTCTGCTTCTGAGACACAAGCGGTTCTCAAGAAGGCTGTCAAAGTTTCAACAATCTCAGTCCTGACCATACATCTCTTCCAAATTCCATCTCTTCCAAATCTACTGAGCGTTGGACTAGCAATGCTCTTGCTTTAAAGATAGTAAACAATCAGGTCTCTCTGGCTGGCAGAAACGGTTCCATGAAACAAGGGACTTCTGACAATGTTTTAATGATTGTGACCCATCCAAGAAAGGGATCATTTGAGAGGAGGAAGGCCAAAGCAGAGAAAGAAGGGATTGCAGGGGGAATTCCATATGGAGAGATTAAAGAGCTGCACAACGACAGTCCTGACAGGTTAACAGACAGGTAATATTATGGTCATGTTTGCTTAACTAGGCAAACAGCTCATGCAACCCCCTGATATGTCATATCCTTAATTGCCAAGGGCTGTTCAGGAGAGAAAAAGGTGGGGGGAGAGTTCAGCTTCCACAGTCAGTAAGCTACAGCCTAGCTCATTGGCCCACAAGCTGTGTAAATATCTCAACAGGAGGGCCAGGAGGCGTGTATCACAGCTGATCTTTGAGACAGGTGTTTCCTGGCCCTGGGCAAGTCAATTTCTTCCTTGCCTCCACAAATTCCAATACTCAGAGGGAGGCATCCTTGTCTTCTCATTGCCAGCAGCCACTTCCATCACCACTACTACATCCAGCTTCATTCACAAATTCTGATCTACAGAATTCCTATAGATGCTTGCTACCAAAGCTGAGCATACAACCAGAGTGTACAATCACAGAACACGACATCTCGAGCACCTCAGTAAAACAAACAAAACAAAAACTAGCAAGTTTCTAGTCTTTAGGTAAATGTAAAGGTAAAGGTTTCCCTTGCCCGAAAGCCAGTCGAATCCGACTCTAGGGATGCGGTGCTCATCTCCATTTCCAAGCTGAAGAGCCAGCGCTGTCCAGAGACATTTCCGTGGTCATGTGGCTGGCATAACTAGATGCCAAGGTGCAGGGAACACTCCTTCCCACCAAAATGGTACCTATTTATCTACTTGCAATTGCTTGCTTTTGAACTGCTAGTTTGGCAGGAGCTGGGACCGGAGACGGGAGCTCACTCCGTCTTGTGGCACTCGGGTCTTGAACTGCTGAACTACCGGCCTTCCAGTCTGCAGTTCAGCATCTTAACCACTAGAGCCACTTTAAGCCTCAGCAAATGCCAGGTAAAATCTCAGAAGCCATATGAAGCCTTAAAACAATGGGTTAGATTCAGCTACAGATTTCAGCTACCAGAAGAGGATCATTTTTACCAACTAATGTAGACCTCCAACTCACTCCCATGCTGTTCCGGGGGGTCCCCTGCCCCCTCCCAGTTGCAGCATTTTAAAGAACATTTTGGGCCGCAGTGGGTCAGGGGAGACAAGGAAGTCTGGTCCACTGAACAAAACCGTTTCAACTCAGTGGATATTATTGTTGGATCTAACCAATAGTTTTCCATTATCAGCATGAAACTTCAGTGCTGTGCAATGCTCTTTTGCTCCTCATCTTGACAAGCAGAATGAATTATGTAACATAAGGATTTATATGCATACTTACTCAGGATGAAAAATCTGGAGTAATCTGGTGCCCAGTTTTTAAAAGAAAACTCTAGAAACCCCATGATTTCCCACCTTACCTTTTAAAAAACAATGCCTATTCCTCAATTTTATGTGAGTATTGGGGAAAAGAATAAATATCTGGGATACAATGGCAAAGTTGTCAAACCCCTTCAAGGGTCCCAGCATGGACACTCTGCTTGCCAGTCCTTGAGCCTTGGTCAGCTGCTTGGCTTACAGGCATCTTGTCCAAAATCACTGTTTGTTACCAGAAAGTCAAGGTAGAGTGCTCGGAGAATCTGAGAACTGCTCATGTAACAACTGCCTTTCTTTATTTTCTGAGAGCCTGATCAACATATTGTCAGGGGTCTACAGATGTGCTTGTACTTACCAGCCTCTCATAGCCGATTGTTAGTTATTCTTTCAAAAGCCTGGAGACAAACAGAGGCTCCCACAAGCAGTCACAAAAAAAGCCCCTGGCCTTAACCTAGCTTCCATCTGGGGAGGAAGATAGGCACTTGTGATTGCAGCCTCTAGACTGGGATTCAGACCCTCTTGGAACACCTGTGAAGCTTAGTGTTGACATCACAGAGCAGACTCCATCCTTCTCCGTTGGGGAAGATGCTGGGATTGTGCTGAGCACAAGTTTGGGATGGCTACCAAGGCCAACCAGCGTTCTGATAGGTGCATTTATGGACCCCCTTTGTCAGATATACTTTGCACAAGAGCTCTCCTTTGTGTCCCTCCCCTCATCCCCAATTTCAAAGATTTTCCCATTTGAGTCTCCTTTTATTTTCTATTTGTAACATTGAGGGGAAGGGGGACCAGATCCTTCCCACTCACTAAAGGAGTCCTTCCCAACTAAGTGCTAGGAGGCAACATCAGGGGAAGGGCCTCTGTGGCCTTAACCCCCCCCTCCTCAGGCAACTGGCTGGGTCGCAGTTTGGGCACTCGGTCTCTAAAAGGCTCGCCATCACTGCTCTAAGCTGTGGGGACTTGTGAGCAAAAATTCTACTTAGTGAGCTACTGGTATTAAGGTTGTGAGTGAGCAAAAAACTGGAGGCTAAAAAACTGTGAGCTAGCTCACACTAACTCAGCTTAGAGGGAACACTGGTTATGACACTCTCACTCTCCTTCCCCGTTGACTGCCTTGCAAAACCCACCTAACTTGCCCCCTCACTTTATGAGTTCTGCATAGTTTACTTTGAAAAGACATGTTTTACTAGAGATAAGGGGCTGAAGGTAGCCTTGCTTTTTAAACTTGGCCATAAATTCACCTCAACCGTTGTTTTCAAATATTTGTTGGTTTTCATTTTCCTATTTCTTCCAGTCTTTCAATCGAAGACAGGATTTATAGCTTGTCAGATTTAATCATTTTGCAGCAGGAAAAGATTCTTTTTAAATCCCCCAGGATAAGACAGGCTTGCCAGAAAACATCTATGAGAATGTTAAGTTGCTTTCTGAAAAAGGGAGGTACTGTAGACTAGAATCTGATGCCTGGGCACAAACACGTAGCAGGCTTTGCCCTCAACAAGGCCAAGGGAACAATTTAAATATTAGCTACATGTGCACATTGTTTGCTTTTTTTTTCTTCCAACGCCTTTATCTCCTTCACTCTCTCAAGTTCCTAGAATCACAATTCTTCCCCCGAATGATTTTTGCCACAGGTCTTGCAATTAAGGGTGAAGACAGACATTTAAATGTACTACACATTTAAGCATAGCAGAAGTGAAATGAACACACATTTCTTTGCCCTGGAAGCAAATGCCTCAGAATGCAGTGAATGTGTGTTCAAAACCTTTTCAGCACACTTTAAAACATCTGTCTGTCATTACCATCAGATCATCGCAGCAATCCTTAGGGCAAGGCCATGATCCAGCACCTGTCAGATGAATGAGGCTACACTGATCTTGGGATTTGCAAGCATTATTCTCATTCCTATAGTGCCATAGATGTGTGCAGCTTTTACAGTCCAAACATAAGCAAAAAAAGAAATCCTTCCCAGAGAAGGCTGCAACCAAAATTGACAAAAAAATGAGACAACAAAGAGAAGGAAGAGGCAGCAAAACAGAGACAAGGGTAGCCAGGAAAGAATATGGTCAAATATGATCACCCATACTTGTGATTACTTTCTGTATGGAGACTTACAAGTAACCAGAGAATAGCCAAGTGAAAAGTTCTAGTTGTTTCCCCAGATTCCACCCAATACATTCCTCAGCACCCATATTTTCAGCACCCCAGACCCTCCAGGTATCTCCTGAACCCCTGCCAAATAACAGCCATTCCCCAACCCCATTTGGACCAACCTGGTCAGTTTTTCCTAGAATAGGTAACTACCAACTGAGATGGAATAATTTCAGAGAACATATTATGGTGAAGTAATGCACAAAATACACTGTAGCTATGCTAATGTTCAGTGCAGCATCACCAGCTCTGCACTGGAAAAATCATTTACCTGCAATGTCTTATGGAGCAAGAGTTACGCCAGTGGAACAGCACTACCATACCAGGCTAGGTTCATTCTGTTGGCATGTCATTTTGCTTAAGCTGGCCTATCAGAGATAAGAGATGGTTATAGTAACACACCTACCCTTTTCCTGTGACTTCAGCAGGTAGGCAAAAACTTACACTAAGTTCTCACCTGGGGTCATGTTAATCAACTGACTCCAACCTCATCACTGGAGCTCTCGCCCTGCTTCTGGAGGCATCTTGCTAGCTGCTGAAGGAAATGATCTTATCCTCCACTGCTGTTCTCGTGCTTCGCACTATGATTAGCCTTTAGAGATAACCACCAATGGTTCAAGCGCCAGAACTTGCTTTCTGTATTCTCTGGTGTGAAGCAGGACACCCAACTATCAACATAGCTAGATAACAAGGCCATTTTGCATAATTACATATTGCTGTGAATGTCCATGTTTGACAAAGAGCTTCTGGGGTTGAAAAGATTGTAAAACTCCTCACCTGCTCGGTGCAACAAATACAACCCTCACCTGTTCCAGGTCACTCTTTGTGGCACTAAAACAGCTGCAATATCCTAAATCAATTATTTCCTATAGTATTTTTAAGGTCCAAAATGCTTAGTAGTCATTCCTTTTTACTGACAGAAGAGGGTGGGAGGAAAGGACAATTTTGCCCCCTTCTCCTTCCACACTGGAAATGACTGCTGGGGGTGGCAGGAGAAGGGAGTTGGGAAGACTGAGGAATCTTGCGCAGTCTGTGTTGGATTCAGCTTACCTGCTGTCTGTCTTGCGCAGTCTGTCTCTCAGCTTACCTGTTGGCTGTTGAGGATAAATGCAATCCCTTGACCTGGATAGCTCAGACTAGCTTGATCTCATCAGATCTCAGAAGCTAAGCAGGGTCGGCCCTGATTAGTATTTGGATGGGAGACCACCAAGGGAGTCCAGGGTTGCTACGCAAAGGAAGGCAATGGCAAACCACCTCTGAACATCTCTTGCCTTGAAAATGCTACAGGGTCGCAATAAGTCAGCTCTGGCTTGATGGCAAAACACACACCCAGCTCTTTAGAAGGAAGGTAGGATAAACACTGGCTAGATAGCATCAAGTGTCAGATCCCCTTAAACCTAGCTAGGAGACCTCTGCTGCAATTGGGAGTTCTGCCTCCTTAGTTAGGAGCCTTATCATGTCCACAAACGTAACATCCAAACCATGGCAGGCTAGCAACAGCTTGCAGCAACTATCGAATAGTCTACCAAGTGAAGTTTTATTTTTGTACGACACTGTACCAGCTCTGCCCTGCTCCAGTGAAACAGGTACAGTTCACAAGGGGGCATCGTCTTGCAAATCAAGCGGAGCTCTTTTAAGACGACATAGATTTTCCTTGCATTCCCTCACTGCCACAGACACCGACTCATTGCCCTATGATTATCTGTTATCGTTGGGCAATTTCATAATCTCCAGCACATGATGTCAGGACAGAAACAACAATGTTGCATATGTTTTTAAAAAATCTCAGGCTCCAAAGTGATGTGGGAACCTGCTGCCCAACATCATTTTTAACAATATATGTATGGGACAGGAACTGTGCTCTTCTCCCCTGAAAGTGATGTGGGAACCTGCTGCCCAACATAATTTTTAACAATATATGTATGGGACTGTGCTCTTCTCCCCTAAATACCACTTGAGCTAAAAGCTTGAGCTGCAATGAAAACAAGAAACCAGAACCAGCTTGTGACATACTAGTTAACAAAGGCCACATTTCGCTAGCCTGACTCTCTTCATTCAGTATCTTTTCAAGGTCAAAAAGGAGATCTCAGCAGCATCTGCAACATTTGTGTCCTCTGCAGGGAAAAATAATTTTTAAAACCCTCAGATTTAATGTAACATGGAGAAACCCTCACTGGCTATCAGACTAGATTCACTGGAGAAGAGAATTCTTGTGCAGAAAATCCAAGGATTGAGGCTCAAACCTGTGAATGAGGTTTTAAAAAATCCACCAAGACAACACAAATCTATGCTAAGCAGTTACTATCAATAAATCCCTCATCTCAGTGAGGCAGGTAAAATGCAACTGGAAGAAGTGTAACATGCTTTTAGCGCCAGCCTAAACCATCAGCAGGTTATGTGGCACAGACCTTACAGACTTGTTTTTGTTGTTCTTCAGTTGCACAGTTGAGTCCGACTCTTTGCAACATCATGGACCACATCACACCAGGCCCTCCCGTCTTCCGCCATTCTCTGGAATTCGCTCAGTTTCATCTTACAGACTTATACCATTTCAAATATGAACATGGAGGATTACAGATTTGAATCCCCCACTGGCCCCATGCTAAAAACGTCTCGCACATGCAGCTTGCACATCTGAGAGATTTTTGACCTAGAAGCCTAACATTCTAGTTTTGTACATGGGAAATGTTAGCATATACAAACCCCCACATGTATATGAGGGATCATCAGGGCTTTTTTGGTAGAAAAAGCCCAGCAGGAACTCATTAGCATAATAGGCCACACCCAATAGCAGAAACGCATTAGCATATTGGGCCACACCCCCAACAGCACCACTCATTAGCATATTAGGCCGCACCCACATGTTACCAGAAGTGTGGTCATCCAGCCACACCAACCTTTTGCTTCTTATTCTGTTTACCTTGTTTTTTGTCAAAACCCAGAGCTTTTTTTGTAGCAGGAACTTCTTTGCATGTTAGGCCACACACCCCTAATGTAGCCAATCCTAATGAGTTTCTGCTGTTGGGTGTGGCCTATTATGCTAATGAGTTCCTGCTGGGCGTGGCCAACTCAGGAGCCAGCCGGAACGCTATTCCTGTGCGTTCCTGCCCAAAAATAGCCCTGGGGATGATACAGGCCTCCTGTAGCTATACCCTGCAGAACATTCGGGTCACCTTTTAAATATATGCCATGGAAGAAAAGGGTGGAAGGGACAGCCACTTCACTAGTGCCAGCAGCACGTAAGGTGGGTACAAGGTTCACACGTGATCAGGTGAGCTTGCTAGATTTGACCAATACACTACTGCATAACTGCATAACTCAGTTACATTACATATCCAAGTTATCTGCCAAAGCCTGCAGTATCGCAAGCCTGATTTCTTTCTATGGTACATCAGTTATACCTGGGCCTCAAAAAGATGGGGCAGGCAACTGCCAGCAAAGGATGCCTCATGAGCCCAGTTAAGTTTTTTAAAGTGCCTATGAGCTCTTTACCTACCTACAAGTGAGGGTGCATTCAGACGGGCAGCTAATCCCGCCATTATGACGGCTCAAATTTGATCCCAATCTTTTAAATCCATCCTCGCACGACCAGACATCCCCCGGGGGAATCGCCTTACCATGCACTACTTCTGCTGTGGATTGTCTAGAGAGCGTCCACTGAAGGAGGCATGCACGGTGGGTTTTTTTTAAAAAACTTTTTGCACATGCGCATAGGCATGATATCGCAGCCTTGTTTAGCCGCGCATGCACAGAATCAAGATTTTTTAATTGCACGCTGGAATGATCATACGGGGGCAAGTCCGCAATTGGCCCATCGGAACCAAAACTCCAGATTTTAACTAGTACCTTTTTAGTACAGCGCCGAAGCGCGGCAAAACGGGATGCTCATGGAAGACGGACATTTCCCAGATGCTGATGTCTGGACATTGCATTTAAATCCATGAGGCACTCGTGCCTCATGCGAATCTAAAGAGACGTCTGAACGCACCCTAAAAGACACTGACGATGCTGATGCTTATGAAACGCCTTCCACAGGTATATTCACAAGGGACCAACACTTTTAGATTCCAAACAATTTTACTGTTTTAGGAGCTGGATTGTCATTCATTTGCTGTTCTGGTGCTGCTATTTGTTGCTACTACATTGTAAGGAACCACACTGATCTCCTGCTATCCTTGATAAATGTTTTAATTGGTTTAACACTGGCAAGCCATCCTGTTTTCATGCCAGCACAGATGTCTGCTGTCTACAGCCAGACTGCACAGTCATGTCCATGCTTTCAACTGAAGCTAAAGCACTGATGATATCCTACCAATGATATAAACTCTTGTTTCTGTATATGAGACCTTAGGCCATATCTGTAAGCTTCAGAATTACATCATAGAAAAGGAGAGTAAGGAGGAGTCCCTCAGGCCCATCTTCAGCAAATTTCTGCAAATTCTACCTTTTTTATACAACATTTTATTAAATTTCAAGCTGAACATACAGAGTCAAGGAATAGTGATAGTATTAAAAATTATAGTACAAAATTGAGCTGCATAATACACAGAAGTAAACATTATACATTCTTATAGTGAGAAGTAAATGACACAAACAGATTGATAATTATATCTAAATTAATATTACCATAATTGTAGTTTTTCAACCTCACTTGGAATTTCTCCTTGTTCAGTCAAATATTCTAAAATAGGAAACCATATTGCCACAAAATTAGAAGGGGAAGAACACAGATTTAGATGAGAAATATTGTCTGTTATTTTTGTCATAATATAAAAATCCCAAAGTTTCCTGTGCCACAGAGATATTTTTGGAGGGTGTGTACTTTTCCAACAGGTAGCTATTGCTGTTTGTGCATCTGAAAGTAAAATGGGGATTAATTCAAATTTGGGATGTGAACATTGAAAATTCTACCCTTTTGAACTCATATAGACTTTAGTGCATATTTGAATTTTCCAGATTCAGTTTTGCACATCCACTGTTTTATATATGCATGTTGTGCATACCCTGGAATCACAGCAATAGCTGTGCCTATATTGATTTCATACCTTACTGTGCACCAAATTTCAGCTGGCGCAAATTCAGTCTTCAGCTGTAAAGGGAAAATGCACAAAGCAGTCTGTTTAAAATTTTGAAAGAAGTCTGATCAAGAAACTTGCAGTTAGGATTATACAAAAATAAAGGGGGGGGAGAGATAGACCTGCTTGTGAGTTTGGGACTGGGAAGACCAATGTCTAGTCAGCCACAAAGCTCACTGGGTTATTTGGGGCCAGTCACCGTCCACATAATTTACCTCACAGGATTGTTGTAAGGATAAAGTAGAGGAGGGGAGAGTCATGTATGTGTTCCCAAGCTACCTGGAGGAAAGGCATAATAAAGATGCAATAGATAGTACGGAGAAAACTATCCTTCAAAATCCCAAATAAACTCAGATTATGTGAATGAATATGGTTAGTACGGAGAAAACTATCCTTCAAAATCCATCATCTAGCCCAAATGTGTTAAACTCAGATTATGTGAATGAAGATGGCTGTACTATGTTAGAGCATGAGGTAAAGTTACTGTAAAGGCAGACGTGAACACCCCCGCACAAACTCACAGAGAGTTAAGGTTCAAACTGTCTATCTTAAAACAAACCTCAAACGAATACATAGATAAAGAGGTGGAGAGAAAAACTTTTACATGAACTGTGAGAATTACAGCTTGTTCCCGAAACCTAACAGCCTGATCCTCTGCCGCTCACAAAATACTAATCAGAGCCTGAGAGCTCAAACAATCAGAAGGGAAAGTCCTCTTGGCAAGGCTTCTCCTGGAGACGTGGGGCTGGTTTTGTTTACGACTTGAGAGGAAGCGGTAACTGCTCCTGTTTGTTCTTCTGGAGAAAGTTGCTGGGGGTGGGGAGGAAAGAGAAAGCTTTCAGTGCTTATTCCTCCTCCAAAAGTACTTTTATTAGAAAATCCCTGGAGATTTTGCCTTAGATTACTCCGTATCTGGCTTCCTCTTTTGTTTGTAGACATTTCTTATGGATTTTAAATTTTAGTTTTTAGACAGAAAGTGGGGGAGAGAAGGAGAGAAAGTGGGCAGGACTTTTTTTTTAACCCACTCCTTTCAGCCATAATGAGGACATTCCTCACACTACTTTCTTAGAACAAATGCTCAACATAACAAGGTGGGGGGGGGAGACACGTGGTTATACGCCCAGGGCAAAGAGCCTTTGGGAAAGAGGAGAGGATGCTGCCTACATTCCATCTGACTCTCCAAGAAGAAGCAGAAATCCTCAGTTTGGCGTAGCCAGAGGGCTATCTGCAGCAATGTTCCCTCTAAGCTGTGGAGTCTTGTGAGCAAAAATTCAACCTTGTGAGCTACTGGCTTTAAAGTTGTGAGCGAGCAATTTGGCTACTGCATAAATCAGTTTGCTTTGGAGCCATCCTTCCTGAGCCAAGACAAAAATGTGTGAGCTGGAGGCTAAAAAACTGTGAGCTAGCTCACACTGACTCAGCTTAGAGGGAACACTGACTGCAGCAACCCATTCCAAAAACTGGTCCTGGGAATCCAGCTTCCAGACCCTCCCCAATGCAGACTTAATTTCTTCCCTTCCCACAATGCCTTGTGCAGCCTTATCACTTACCAAAACCCCTCAAACCCATTAGATTCTTTACGAACAATTTAGGCAGACTTTAATACACAGGGATACAGACAGGGTTCTGTATTCTGTGACCAATATAAAACAGGGTTGCATGAATGTCTCACACCACATATCACATGAGGAGTCTCCCACCTACTGCACTGTTAGGCATGTCAAGAATCTCTCTCATGCATGGAAAGAAACAGAAAAATCACAAAGTCTGCTTTTCTTCCTATTTTCCTCTGCCCTCCCCTGAGTTCATTAAAATAAATAAATAAATATCCCACACCATTCCATTCTTTACAAACTCGAATGGAAACATAAGTTACAGAAACCTGAGCAAATGTGTGTAAATACTGACATAACATTGTGACTCTTACACAAAATGGAAGAATGGAGCTCCTTACCCAGCTTCAGGAAGGGATCATTTCTCAAATGGTTATTTTACTTAGGCAGATCTCTTTTTCCACTACGGCCATTCTGCATCCTCCTCCACCACCACCACCCCTGCAGCACAGCTTCCGCCTTTCAGACCCCTGCCAGTTTTGTTCCCCCTTCAAGAACAGAAGCTGGGTTTTGAGGACAAGACTCCCCATGCAATTTGCTCCCCACTCCTCAACCCTAATCCCTTCACAGTAGTACAACTCTTCTCAGGCCAAATTCAGATTTAAGGTAATGGTAAACAAGATAAAAGTGGTCTGAAGTGGCAACCTCGTTAGAGAAAAAGCCATAAACACAAAGATATTTTATTGCGTGGTCAAACAATAGAATAATAATCTAGCGAGGAGTAAAAAGAAAAATAAAGAAGAATTTGTCCTTGTCCAAAGAGGAAGAGTGAGTGAGATGAAGAAAGGGGGCTGCCTTTATCAGAAAACAAAGAAGTGCAGGGGGGGGGGGGGGGGGGGGGGGGAGAGAGAGACAAGATTTCGCTTCAGTTGTGTCCTCAGCCAGGCACAAAAATTAGAATTGGTGCCTAGCTCTAAGGACTTGCAATCTTTCTTTTTGCAGTGCACATAATCTGTTCTGAATCACTGGAACAGGCCCAGGCGACAAAAAATAGAGTTCAGACTCAGAAGAGCCCAGCTGAGTTGAGTATTTGGTTTTTCAGTTATCCGCCGCCTCCCCCCCCAAAGAGTAAAATGGCTTTTTAAATTAATGGAGAAGAAGCTGCAGAGATGTAGCCAATAGCAAGGCTGAAATGAAGTTTGCTTATTTCAGTCTAAGAATGTTCTGCCAGTTTTACACTGAGAACAATGAATGGGTGCCCTAGATACCATGGTGTAGGATAAACCAGTACCCAAGCAACACAAGAGCATTCCAGAACTCTCCTATTCTAGCAGTGGAGCAATACTGCCACCTAGTGAATATATTTACAACTGCTTGCAAACAATTTGACAATTTTATTTCAGTCCCCCAAAGAAATTCCAGAAAGTATTCATACAGCAAGATACGGCAAGATAAGTAACTTGTACAACAACCCATAAAATTATCCTCTTATTACAAAGGAGAGGCTGGGACATAATTTACCATATTAGAGCCAATCCTCACAATTCAGGAGCACAACAAACCCAGAATATGAGATAATTAGCTAACTGTTCCTTTCAACAGCTTGGTTAATGTTTATCATTTCCTTCAGCTCACTTCAGTTTGTGATGAAAATTAATAAGGTTGTCTGACAGAGTTATCAGAATACTGTTTTGCCGTGTAGCTACTGTTGTAGTTTATATGCTGTGAATTTACTTCATGCTCGGTATCAAATTGGGTCACATGAATTAGCTCAGCATGACCAATGGCGCTGAAGTCTTCTAGCTTGAGCCTTTGCCAATTTAGACCCAAACACACACACGCACACACCCTGAAACTTGACAGGCTTAAGCAGATTTATCTCTGTGCTGGATTTATTTTATTTCCAAATAACAGATCTTGAAGGGAAGGACTGGGCTACAAGGATTGTTAGAAAGTAGATCCTGGTCTACTAGCCAGTTCCTAAATTTATATGTTATCTCTCCTAAAGATAGGCCATTCCACCAAAAGAAGAGTCTGTTGCATTGGCAGAACGTGCTACTCTTAGCTGCATGCACTGGTAGTGTACAACTTAAGGAGCCAATTCAGCAAAACACTTCTAAGGTTCAGGATCCCTTAAAATAAATTATTTATACCTTGGGGATAAGATAACCTGAAAACGACCCTTTGTAGAATATAGTTGGTAGAGCCCCAAACCAAAAGTAGTGCATGCAAGGCTGGAAGTCAGTTCTGGTGGGCTAAGAAATTCAGGCTTCTCTGCTGTTTGTTGTAGCAGCACATAAAACTCTTGTGATTAACCAAACTGGATTAACCCTATGAATGCAAACGGAAATATAGTGCTGCTACAGAATTCAAGATTGCTTCAATCCACTGTTTTCCTTTTTAAAAAGTGGTTATAGATTACTTAACAAGACATACTGTTTCTGTAGCAAGCTTTGCAAAAAGATAGTGATGTTTACTGCCTGTTCATAATATACTGCTTGGTAATCTAGTATACTTCAGTGTCCAATAACTAAGCTTCTTTTAACCACCACAGCCACCTAACCTGCTTATGGCAGCCTCTCTACCACAGCCAACAACAGCTGTCAATTCATGGTCAACTTGTTGACTGGCTGATCTACCTGGAGTAGATGCTACAATTTTGTACATCAGTGTCCAGATCATACTGACATAGCAACATACCTAACAGCCATGACACTAGAAGGTCATTTTTTTTCCCTCTTTTTTCCCCTTTCCAGATCTAATGAAGCACACAGAGGCAGTTTCAATTAGTGTCATGGGAGGATTAAACCCCGTCTCCCCTGCACTGTTACTCCAATCCAAATCAGGGTGCCACAAAACTGCTCTTAGCCTTTTAAATATGAAAGAAAGATCCAGTAATTTTTGGCCCTTAGGCATCAAAGCAAGCTCATTTGTCCCAGACTAAGTGAAAAATCAATTGTCACTTGTACAGTGCACAGGCAGTCATGGATGGATGGATGGATGGATGGATGGATGGATGGATGGGGATGGATGGATGGATGGATGGGGATGGATGGATGGATGGATGGATTTCACTATTTTAACAAATGAGCAACACTGAGACTTCTTCAGGTCTCTCCACTCTTGCCTATCAACAGCACACAGGTTCTTTCTTACACCACCCCTCCCACCTGAGATATCCTCTCCTACCTTCCAAAGTCTGCAACCTTCTGTTTCTGGGCTATGCAAAGGTTGATCACTTTTGTCCTTCTACCTCAACTTATCCACGCCCCCACTTTTGCCTTCCCACCTCAAGCAGCAAATTGGTTGTAATTAGACCTTGTATGAGTCCCATTTCCAAGACACATCAACATTTCTGCAGTCCCCACAACTTCACTGATTCTTTCCCCTCAGCAGGTATGATATTCGATGACAGCCAGTGGCCACCAGAGGGCAGGGAAGTCAAGGGAGCAGAGTCTCAGGAGGTAGCACCCAGGCTTTTATTTCACATGTAAAGAAAAACATTTTCTATCTCTCACATTTCCTCCTAAAAACTCAGAGGCAACCGTGGCTCTCTCCCTCTTCTGGTTTACCCTCACCATTAACCCTCAATACAGACTAACCATGATCACCCAACAAGCTTCATAGCCAAGTGGAGATCTGCACCCAAGTCTCCCTGGTGGCTGTTCAGCATTCTAACCACTCAACAATTCTATTTACATCATTTCTACCCTGCCTTTCTTCCCAAAGTGGCTTATGTCATTCTCACCTCCATGCTATTCCTCAGAACAACCCTGGGAGTAGGTTAGGCTGAGTGTGACTGGCCCAAGATCACCCAGCAAACTTCCAGGGCAGATCAGGGATTCAGACTTGGCCTCCTATGTCCTAGCCTGGCATAACTCTGCCTTCTGATTAATACAACCACTGGTTGACACTCAGAACCAACACTTCAACTGATCTGCAAAAAAGACTCAACTGAACTCGAGTCCTGAGCCCCAGCTCAGACAAAACCCAGCCTATGGGGCTTAGCAGCAACATGTATAGTTATTGGCAGAGTTTACCTCTGTATGTGAATCAGTTTTTCAGACAGGGACAATCTTTTCTGGATGCCACTTGGTCTTGCTCCATCGCAGAAGCAGAAGACACTACCCCATCATACACATCTCACGTTTCCACAAGAGGAACAAACCTACTTAAGCTTTTAAATCATAAGCCTAAATCATATTTCAGAGTTTAACTGAAAGAAGTACGTTGCTTCATGAGGATAATAGAGTATGCAGGGAAGGAAGAAAAGCAGTCTGACTGCAGCAGCTGGAACATGCACGTGTGTCACGGATTTTTTCCTTCTACATTAGACAATTGAATCACAACAGATTTTAACCGTCAGCAAAGCCACTCGTTTTTTTAATATGGGCACAACCGTACAGGGTGCAAAGTGATAAACACTCCACACCCTTGCACAGAGCATAACACAGCCACTTCTAAGTGCAATGGCTCAATAACTAGGAGCCTTTCTGTCTCATCTCTCCACACTGGCTCCATCATCCACTCCTGCTACCAATCTATACCACCTGGAGAGGAGTGGTGGTTGTGGGCAGGAGACGGCAGCAACCAGCCAGCAGCAAAGAGCAAGATCAAAAGGCTTCAAGCCCCCTTATTTAATTTGTTGGTCTGTCTCATTATTCATATTGGAAACCAGGCTTAGGGTGTCTGAGAAGATAATGCTGGATCTTACACCTCTATGTAGCCTCCACCGTTGGGCTAGCCAGCTGTCTTTAGAGTTCAGCCTTGCTCCTATGCAGGGCTTTTTTTGTAGAAAAAGCCCGGCAGGAACTCATTAGCATAATAGGCCACACCCCTGGTAGCACAGCTCATTGGCATATTAAGCCACACCCCCATGTTACCAGAAGTGTGCTCATTCAGCCACACCCACCTCTTGCTTCTTATTCTGTTAACCTTGTTTGTTGTCAAAACCCAGGGCTTTTTTGGAGCAGGAACTCCTTTGCATGTTAGGCCACACACCCCTAATGTAGCCAATCCTAATGCGTTTCTGCTGTTGGGTGTGGCCTATTATGCTAATGCATTCCTGCTGGTTTTTCCTGCTGGGTGTGGCCAACTTGGAAGCCAGCCGGAACACCTTTCCTATGTGGTTTTGCTTGAGGAAGTAAGGGCAGGTGCTGGAGGGATGGTGTTGTCTCTATGCTGGCACCAAAGGGAGGGTGTCAGCTCCAGACTAAAGATTAGGATCCTAACAAGAACATTTTTACTCTGCTAGGTATTCCCATTTCAAAATGTGGAGCAGAGGTCCTCCTCCTCCTCGCTGGCTCTGTCTTCCTGTCTGTTTTTACTATCTTGTGGTTTTAATTCCTCCTTATTTTAAATCACCAACAGTATTCTACAGAAAAGTGACATATGTTTGGGGTAATGTGCAATACTTGGTTCAAGAGTCTCCCTCCAGGAACACTTTGGCTTAGCTCTGGAGACAGGTTCCAGCAGGTGCAAAATATACCCTCAGCATATCAGCCATTTAGAAAATTAACTTACTCTGGTCTGTGTTCCAAACCCAGCCCGTGTCCACTGGTGCTGTGTGGGTTGAGTTACATCTGGGGCAGGACTAGCATAAGCTCATATCAAACGCAGTATTCAAAACATTCTGATCCCAAACTCCCAACTCTAGCTGAGTAATCAAAATAATTCTTATTGGCTTCAATACAATTTCAGCAAACTGATTTGTTTCCTGGGCCTAAATTTCCTCTTCCACAGAGGCTACATATTTGAATGTTGCTTATATTTCTCCTTACAGCAAGTCTCTAGTCAATTAGAACTCAGTGCTTTCCAGTTTTTCCCTTTAGCTCTGGAAACCATAGTCTTTTTAAGGAAGAGCCCAGATAGTTGCTTTCCAACCTCAGGGATGCTGTGGGTGTGTTAAGTATCATCAAGTCACTTCCAACTTATGGTGACCCTATGAATTAATGTCCTCCAAAACGTCCTCTCATCAACAGCCTTCTCAGGTCTGCAAACTAAGGGCCATGCCTTCCTTGATTGAGTTAATACATCTCATGTTGGGTCTTCCTGTTTTCCTGCTGCCTTCAACTTTTCCTAACATTATTGTCTTTTCCAGCGACTCTTGTATCCTCATGATGTGACCAAAGTACCAGCGCCTCAGTTTAGTCATTTTTAGCTTCTAGGAAGAGTTCAGGCTTGATTTGATCTAGAACCTACTTATTTGTTTTTTTGGTTGGCCACAGGATCTGTAAAACTCTCTTCCAACTTCACATTTCAAATGAGACAACTTTCTTCCTGTCAGCTTTCTTCATTGTTCAACTTTCACATCCATACATAGTAATGGGAACTACAACAGTACGAATTATCTTGATCTTGGTCACCAGTGACACATCCTGACACTTAAAGAGCTTTTCTAGCTCCTTCATGTCTGCCCTTCCCAGTCTCAAACTCCTTCTGATTTCTTGGTTGAAGTCTCTCTTTTGGTTGCTAATGGGCCAAGGAATAGAAAATCTTGAACAATTTCAATTTCTTTATTGTCAGCATTAAAGTTGTATAATTCATCAGTAGCTATCGCTTTTGCCTTCTTGATGTTCATCTGTAATCCTGCTTTGGTACTTTCGGATTTAACTTTCATCAGTAGTTGTTTCAGGTCTTCACTATTTTTTTGCCAATAATGTGGTGTCATCTGCGTATCTCAAATAGTTTATTTATTTATTTTTCAAATTTATACCCCGCCCTCCCAGCCAGAGCTGGCTCAGGGCGGCTTACAACAGGATAAAACATATAGATAACAATTATTAACAATCTTAAAACTTACTAAACAATCCAAAGTTAAAATTATAAAGTGCTAGTAGTCATAGATTCTGATAATAATGTTGTTATTTAACAATGGCGGCAACATTTCATGATCTATCTTAATAGTCAGCTCATAGATAGCTTCCTTTATGGAGCTAGCACAGGTTGTTGCTAGTCTCTCCATGTGGAAGGGCTCTCTGCCCTTAAGCTGTTAGAGGCAGAGGGTGGCAGGGGGCGGCTCCTTAGTTGAAAGCCTGGTGGAAGAGCTCCATCTTGCAGGCCCTGCGGAACGACATAAGGTCCTGCAGGGCCCTGATCTCTTCCGGGAACTCGTTCCACCAGATGTTCCTTCACCTTCATATAAATCTAATCCAGAGTTCCTTATATGTTTTTGTGTATAGACTGAACAGATAGAGATAAAATACATTATTATCTTCATCAACTGGAAACCATGCTGTTTCTCCATATTCTGTCCTAATTGAAGCCTCTTGTCCAGAGTATAAATTGCACATCAAAATAATCAGATGTTTTAGCACACCTACGTCCTTTAAAACCAACCATAACTTTTCATGATCCATACAGTCAAAAGTTTTGCTACATTCTATGAAACACAAGTTGGTTTTCTTCTGAGATTCTCCTGTATGCTCCAGTAACCAATGTAAATTTGCAATATGATCTCTAGTGGCACTTGTTTTTCTGAATCCAGCTTGAACATCTGGCATTGTCTGTTCCATATGTGGTAACAGTATTTGTTGTAAGATTTTGAGCATGAGAAGTTAATGTGATGGTCCAACTGTTGCTGCAGTCTTTGACATCTTCTTTTGTCAGAACTGGAATGTAAATTTATCATTTCCTGTCTGTGGGCTATTATTTTGTTTTCCATATTTGTTGGCATATTCTTTTTAAGATTTTGATGCACTCCATTTCTACGGCTTGAAATAGCTCTACTGATATCTCATCTACTACTTGTGATCTTTCTTCTCCCAATTGCTTTGAGTGCAGCTTTCATTTCACTTTCTAAAACTGCAGGTTCTTCTTCAGAAGTTTTCTCTCTCTCTGAAGGAACCTGTCATCCTTTCATCTCTTCTATATTGTTTCACGGTGTATTGTTCCCATCTTTCCTTTATTTTATCTTATTCAATTATAATGTATTTCCATGCTGATCTGTCAGCATGCCTAACCATGCTTTAAATTTCCCTTTGATTTCTTGGGTCTTGTCAAACAGATCTCGTTTTTCCTTTTTTGCTGTTCTCTTCTATTTCTTTACACTGATTATAATAGTTCTTTTTGTCTCTATGCACCAGTCCCCGGAATGCTACATTTAGACGTCTGATTCTATTTTGTTCACCTTTTACTTTTGCTCCTCATCTATCTCTAGCAATTTTAAGAGTTTCAACAGTCATCCATTGAGGCTTTTCTTTTCTTTTGGCTACAGGAATAGTATTTGCACATTCTTCCTTGATAATATTTCTAGTTTCAATCCATGGTTCATGTTCATTTGAGTCTAAAGACCATGTAAATCTGTTCTTTACATGGTCTTTAAACTCTCCGGCAATGTTGTTTAGTTTGTATTTTGGCACTATGAATGTTATGGTGTTTTTCTTTAGCTTTATTCTAATTTTTGATATTCATAATTCATGGTGTACACCACAATCAGTTCCTGCTCTTGCTTTAGCAGAGAGAATAGAGCTTCTCCATCTTCTGCTTCAAATTATGTAATCTATTTGATTTCTGCATTGGCCATCCAGTGATGTCCATATATATAATTGCCTGTTTGGTTGCCTAAAATATGCATTCACAATGAATAAATTGTTGTTTTCACAGGATTCTATGAGTCACTCTCCTGATTCATTTTGCGCTCCTAGCCCAACTCTTCCAACAATATTCGATTCTACTTTGTTTCTTATTTTTGCATTCTAGTCACCTACGAGTATCAGTGCATCTTCTTTAGATGTGTGAGCAATTTCTTCCTGGACACTTGTATAAAAAATTTCAGTTTCTTCCCATTTTGGATAGTCTCATGGGGATGCTAGAGTATGTTTTCTCACCTTGCATACCAGTAAGCACTAGGTGGCAGCAGACACTATGCAATGCAGAGAAATACTACTGTGGTTTCTTATAACTGTACAACAGGGATACTGGTTATTCCACTTAAAGCCAGAGGATCCACATGGAGATTGATTTAAAAATTGAGGGAAAGAAATCTAATAAGCACAGGAGACAAATATGACTTATTCCAATACATTTCATGGGATTAATTTTTCATTAGAAGAAAGCGGAAGAGCTTTGTTAACTAAAGAGCAAATACCAGCTATCACCTGCAACAACAAGAAGTCCAGCAATGAGTAAAATTATATGCTGATTCAAAGAGGGCAAGAGGAAATTTGTTCACAAATGAAAATTACTATTTTTGAGAGCATGCATAAACATTTCCACATCCCGTGTTTGCACAGAATAGAAACTGGAGTGGTGAATGGCCTGCAGGTCTTTGTCTCACTCAACAATTCCTCCACCTCATCCGTCAGAGAATAATTCAAGAACAAGCAGGGAACCTGCAAGGATTTGTGGGGGGTCACTGCATGTCCCCTTCTATTCCCTTCCACACAATATTTACCCCGTCTCCCTTCCTGGCAGCTCCCATATCCTCTCCCGTTCCCTTCTTCCTTCTCTTTCCCATTCACCAACCAACATTTTATCTGCTCTCACCCAGCCCTCGGATTTATTAGTTATTTACTTCAGTTGTACCTCACTTTTCTCATCAGTGTGAATCAGAACCACTCACACCCCGCTCTTCTCCATTTTATTCTCACAACCCTGTAAGGCAGATTACACTAAGAGAGAGACTGGCCCAAGGTCACCCAGCAGGCTATCACAGTAGAGTGGGGATTTGAACCTAGGTCTTCCAGAGCCTAGTTGATGCTCTAACCCCTACGCCGCACTGTCCCTCAGCTTTCCCTGCTTCCCTCCCTTTGGCAAAAGTCTGGCCAAGTTGCAAAAGCCATGCAGCAGCAAGTTGTTCAGGTGAGTTGTGTGGCAGCCACTACTCTGCCCACCAAAGCAGCACAAGTTGTGTGGAGGCTGTCACTGGACCCAAGTGAGTTATGTCACATTATGCCAATTGATAGCCACCACCTCACCTGGATGAGTTTTGCAAATTGCAGGGCTGCTGTTGAGCCTTGCCCCAATGACTCTTCCCCTCCAGGGCATGAGGGAGGGGAGTAGGGATGGAATGGGAAGCCAAAATAGCTCAGGAAAAGGTTCTTTTCCTTACCTTTTACTGACAGATAATGACGTTTGAAAACTGACAATACTGTAGTGGTTGCCTAGAAACCCACAATGGCCACTAAGATACCAGAGGGTATCCATTAAAGGTACAGGTATTGTTTCTATTAATTAAGGGCAAAATTAGAGCTTTTTCATATTTGTAGGAAGATCTGTCTTGTTTGTCCATGGCTCCAGTGTCTGGATTTGAGTATCCACATATGGGGCCACACTAAAAACTAAGATATAATGATTCTGTCCCCTACATATAATGTTCTTAGTGAAGCTCAAAGCAGATCGCACATGTACAGGTACAAAGCCATACCTTTCTACATATTTATCTACTTACAATTAATTCTTTATTTAAATTAAATAATGGGAGGGGAAACCTTTGGGAAGACAAGCCTTTGTTTTTCACTACGCAAGGGAGGAGAATGCCAGTAGTGCTAACTGGAGATTGACCTGTGAATCAGGCAACTGCCGGTTCAAATCTCACCATGAATTCAGGGGATGGTTGAAAGCAAGCTACTATCCTTAACATCAGTCCTGGCATCTGCACAATGGAACAGCTTTATGGCAAGAACACATTATATACAAGAGCAGCTTTGAGCACTTAGGAAGAATCTATACACTAATAGTCAAGACGCCCCCTGCATGCGGATATCTAAATCCGCACATCGGAGGCACCTAGGGGGCAAAGAGATTTTCCTGCACACTTGGGGCAATCCCCAGGTGTGCAGAAAAAGCTGAAAAGTTTAAAAAACTATATGGGGGATACTTAAATCCCCCCAAAAGTAAAATAGCGTTCCCTGTGCATGCGCAGAGAATGCCCTGGCAACTGTCTCGCCACCGCCGCTGGTGTGGAAGAAGGCTTGGTATGCCGGCGGCTGTGAGCTGCTCAGGCCTCACCACTGCTGCTGCTGGGGGGAGAAGGGAGAAGGCTTGGCGGGCCTCAAGCCTCACTACCACTGCTGGGAAGGGAGGGCCGGAGAAGTCTTGGCGGG
>NW_015173148.1:119285-141269 GCF_001447785.1 Gekko japonicus | reverse complement strand
AGTGAAGGACGGGGTACAAATCCAATCTCTTCTTCTTCTTCTTTTACCTCACAGGGAGTCTGTTGTGGGGAGGGGAAGGGAAAGGAGTTTGTAAGCTGCTCTGAGACACCCTTGGGTAGTGAAAGGCGGGGGATAAATCCAATCTCTTTTCTTCTTCTTCTACCTTACAGGATGTCTGTTGTGGGGAGGGGAAGGGAGAGGAGTTTGTAAGGTGCTCTGAGACTCCTTTGGGTAGTGAAGGGCGGGGTATAAATCCAATCTCTTCTTCTTCTTTTACCTCACATGGTGTCTGTTGTGGGGAGGCAAAGGAGTTTGTAAGGTGCTCTGAGACTCCTCTGGGTAGTGAAGGGTGGGGTATAAATCCAATCTCTTCTTCTTCTTCTTTTACCTCACAGAGTGTCTGTTGTGGGGAGGGGAAGGGAAAGGAGTTTGTAAGGTGCTCTGAGACTCCTTTGGGTATTGAAGGGTGGGGTATAAATCCAATCTCTTCTTCTTCTTCTTCTACCTCACTTGGTGTCTGTTGTGGGGAGGGGAAGGGAAAGGAGTTTGTAAGCCGCTCTGAGACTCCTTCGGGTAGTGAAGGGCGGGTATACATCCAATCTCCTCCTCCTCCTCCTCTTCTTCTTCCATAATGCCACAGAGTCCACCTTCCAAAGTAGCTGTTTTCTCCAGGGGAACCGATCCCTGTCGCCTGGAGATCATGTGTAATAACAGGGGATCTCCAGCCGCCACCTGGAGGTTGGCAGCCCAGCTGACTTATGGGGGCTCTGTTGGTTTTCCGAGGCACGAGATGGGCAGAGGTGGTTGCCTGCCTCGGTGTAGGAAGCCTGGACTTCCCCGGTGGCCTCCCATCCAAGCGATAACCAGCGCTGACCAGTGCTCCCTCTAAGCGGTGGCGCAGGCGGTTAAACGCCTGCTGCCAACATCTGGTAACATCTGCGAACAGATGCTACAGCAGTTCGAAACCCACCACGGCCAGGGTGAGCTCCTGGCCCTAGTCCCAGCTCCCGCCCACCCAGCGGTTCGAAAGCAAGTAAATATTGCGAGTAGATTAATGGGTACCTGCCCTTAGGTGTCAGGGGGCACCCTCCCCCATATGGGGGTGTGCGGCCGGAGCATCAAAGCGGCGGCGGCAGTGGCATCAGCGAAAAATGGCGGCGACGGTGGAATGGCGAGGCATCGGATCGACGGAACGAGGTAGCGGAGTGACGGAGGCAGAGACGGAGGCGGAGCCATAGAAAGACGTGGTGACATGCGCAGGCCCAGCAGAGCCGGTCGAGTATTGCGGGTCCCCCTTCTTGTACTACATAAATGGTAAGTATTATGGTTATATTTTGTTCAAGGTGGTGGGGCCCTTAATTCCACGGTTTTAAAGTAGTAAACACACAAAGCCATGAGAGAATTACTATGCTTGCCAGCCAGAGGCAAGACTGGCTTCAAGTCAAAGTAAACAGTTTCCAGATGAAAACAAGGGGTGATTCTGCATTGGCAGAATTATCAAACCCACATTTTACCTCTGTTGTTTTACCAAACCCACATTGGAACAGAAATTCCCCTCTGATCATCAAGTTTTACGGTACCTTCTGCATAGATTTATGGCTGTTCAGGGGTGACTTCGCAGTCAGTATGGCATTGCCCTGGGGTAACTGAATGTGGTTTGTGCTGCACCTTTAGTAAAACAACAGAGGGAAAAGCCAATGCAAAAATACCCCTTAACAAGGGGTATTTGCCTCTAACATTCTAAACAGTTTGCTCTTCTGAGGTAAAATGTGTCCAATATGATTTGAGGGGATACAAAAGAACTGGAGGAAACATACAAAACAAGAGAAGCACCTTTTATAACAACAAAGTATAGTTATTACACAAAGAAGTGTACAGCAGAAGCATGTCCTCTGTGCAACACTGCACTGGGTCAAAAGAAACTCTTGGTGACAAACCGCATGTGTACATTTTTTGCACAACATGCACATTGAGCTAGAGATCTGAAGACCCAGAACAAGCACTGTTTTTTCCTCCAAAGGACCCCCCTCCAATACTTCCAATGGAGCACTGATCCCTATGAAATATTCTTTTTTGGAATTAGTGAAAGGCTTTCTAAGACAAAGGTTTACTCACTTAAAGTATGCAATATGAAGATTTTTATGTAAATAAATCTACAGCATTAGAAAAACTGCCTTATATTGAACCAGACCATAGGTCTATCGAGCCCAGTACAGTCTGTGCTGACCCCAGCTCTCCAGGGCCTCAAGTCTTTCACATCGCCCAATTCCAGATCCCTTTAAAAAAAAGAAACCTGAAGATGCATGAGAGTGTACCTCGATCTTCTGCATGCAAAGCAGACAACTCTACCGCAGAGGCATGTTCCCTCCCTCTATTTTCAAACAATCATATTTATTATGATCATAGATCAGCCAAGATTGACACAGAGTCATCAGTACATCCCCCTTATAAATAAAAGCCGAATGGTGGTGGCACTTCTCTAGAACATTCCACACGCTCCAAAATCAGTTCACTCTCTGATCTGTCATTCAGAGGGTCTCCCTATCCACTGGCTGCTTTGTCTGAGTCCTGCCTCCAACATTCCTCTCCCCCCCATAGCCAGTCAGAACACAGAGGTTATTTGCATATGCAGCCTCATTGGCCTCTGCCTCGGAACACAGAGGTCGTTTGCCTATGCAACTTGATTGGCTTTTGCCTCTAACATTCTAAACAGTTTGCTCTTCTGAGGTAAAATGTGTCCAATCTCCAGGTGAGGGCTGGAGATCACTCATAATTACAACTGCTTTCCAGATGGCAGAGATCAGTTCCCCTGGAGAAAATGGTGGGCTCTGTATCCTTATATGCTGCTGAGGTGGCCCCCGTATGACAGCCAATGTGACGTAGCAGTCAGGGCTTCAAAGCACAGGAGAGGCTGCAGGTGTGTGGGGGGTGGAAAGCTGAAGAGTGAGGGGGAAATAAAGGTAGGTTGATGATTGGCTGGAAAAGGGATATGGTTGCCAACTCCAGGTGGGAAATTCCTGGAGATGTGAGGGATGGAGCCTGGAGAGGGTGAGGTTTCAGGAGGCGTGAGACCCCAGACAGGTACAAAGCCATAGACTCCACCCTCCGAACCAACCATTCCCTCTGGGGAACCATCGTTGCCAATCTCCAGGTGAGGGCTGAAGATCACTCAAAATTACAACTGTTCTTTAGGTAGCAGAGATCAGTTCCTCTGGAGAAAATGGTGGACTCAGTGTCATTATACCCTGCTGAGGTCGCCACAGCAAATTGACACTGAGTGTCCAAGGCCGGGGCACCCGCCCAGAGCCTCTTTCTAGAGGCCGTTGTATTTATTTCCACAACGGGCCTTTTTCCTAGTCTACATATAATGAAGTTTCAGAGCCACATAATACTGCAAACATAATTAATAAAAAGATTTAACCAGCTGCTCTCTTGCTGAACATGACAAGATGTAAAATTTGGCCACCTTAAAGGTGGTTTCATTAGAAGACTCTGAGACAAGAATAGAATGTCTCAGATTACAATGCCCTCTTGTAAGCCGCCCTGAGCCCGCTCGCAGGGAGGGCGGGGAAAAATGTTAATACATAAATAAATAGAAAAATTAAACTCATCAGGTCTGCCTGGAAAATTGGAGTGATGTATAGAGACTGAATGCCCCTTTACAAAGGAGAATAACATAGGGCTGCTTTAACCATGTCCAATTGGCAGGAGCAAACACTTCGAGAGTAAGGGATATGTGTATATTTCCCTTCCAAAAGAGCTGATGGTAACACATTGAAACAGGCCGAGGTGCTACAGTTTTCAAAGATATTTACTGTTTAAATTTTGTCTGCAATTAGTATGCTATAATAGGTGTGATAATGCAGTACTAAAGGGTTTAGTGAAAGATGGCTGGCTCAGAAGCCAGAGGAGAAAGCAGGGATCAATGAAGGAATTTCCCCATGAATTTTTTTCACAAGTCCCCACTTATTCTATTATAAATGATGCACTAAATGTTCTTAAAGCAGCAAAAAAGGTTTGACAGTGTGGTAAGTAGTGTATATATTTCAATCCCACCCACCCAAAAAAAATCCAGACTCACTTGTTTCCTATGGCGTCAAAATTTCTAGAAATTTATTTTGCACATGGAACTTTTTTCTCATGGTTCAGCTGTACTCATTGCAAATAAAGCTGCCTTCTCGGAGCACAATTGCCACTAGTCAGCAGAGGCCAGTTTATTAAGGCCTATGCCAAAAAGTAAGTATGCTGAGTTTGGGGACTGGCCTTCACAATGGTGGAAATTTTTTAAGAGTGCAATAATGGGAGGCAGGGCCACAATATTCCTGTATGCCTAAGCAAACCACACAGTTTTGCAACTCTCTAGGGTGCTTGCTCCACCCTCACTCTACCGCTACCATCAGCAAAATCACCACCTTATCTGATCCTTGCAGTCTAACAATGCTGCCAGTGGACAAAGGGATGGCCATGAGTATGAGTGGCTTTAAAAGGACAGATTCATGAAGAATAGAGATCCAATGACAGCTACTGGCTATGGTGAGTAAAAGGAACATTCCTATTCAGAGGCAGGACCCCTCAGAAACCCAGTACTCAGAGGCATCTTCAGAAGAAGGTCTTGGCTTCCATCCCTTGTTGTTGGTCCTTGAAGACAGCTGGTTGGCCAATGTGTGAAACAGGATGCTGGTCTAAGATGGATCCCTGGCCTGATCCAGCAGGGCTCTTTCTTAGGTTGTGGTTGGTACCCAGAGACAGACCATTATAGGACAGACCCAAAGTGTAAGTGATTGAGCCACATTACCTACTATTACCTACAATTCCCACCCCAAGTAACCACTTCTGGACAATACTTCCTTCTCACAGGTCTTAAGTAGTAGAAAGGTAGGCCCCTATTCTCAGCCTACCAACCAGGGTAGAGAGATGAATCGGTCAACTGCTGTGCAAACAAATAAATAGGCTCAAACTTGGCAAAAACAATGGAAACATTTTTTTAAAAATGGAAGAATACTTCAGTCTTCCAGAACAGTAATTCTAGAGGGGTTGCTGCATTATTCTATTGCTGCAAAAACAAACAGGAGTCTTGTGGCACCTCAAAAGCTAATGATATTATATTCCAGTACAAGCTTTATTGAACTAGCTCCCAAATCATAAAGTGCCACAAGATTCCTTTTTTATTCTGTCTTTTAGGATATTCTGTTGCCACTGAGCTGAATCAGCAGCTGCAGCTGCAAGAAAATCACAGTTGACTGTCGCCATGTAGAAGCCATGTAGAAGTACTACAATAAAGTTGAGAGGCTTTAAGGTGTTAATCTTCTCTTGTTTTTGCTTCTGTCAAAATTCAATTCAAAACCTTTTTTAATGCCACTAGCTCTCCCTGAGAAGATCAGTAAATCAACAGTTCTCTTTAAGATATCCTCAGTTTTCTACACTTTTCCTCACCCATTCCCATTTTTCCCACATGTGATAAAAGCATTGACACGGGTGCTCCAGTAGAGGTCTCTGCAATACCACATGTACTGGCTGAAAGTTATTTCCCTTTCAACAAACTCACGTTAGCGCAATTTGAGAACTCCATTGGATCTTTTTGGAAGAGTACTATACCAAGAGTTACCGTGGATAGAATCAGACTGCCAGGATGCTGTAGTTCTTAACCATTGTAAAGGTATAGCTTAAACATTTCTGTACCCTTTGCCAGCCTTGTCTTTGGCTGAATTTAATAGGATTCTGCTAGAATGAATCCAGATGACACAACAAGCCAGATAAAGCCTTTCCTAGTCATGGTGTCACTGACAACTGAGCAGCAAGCAAAGATTTTTCTTCCTTTCTTCAGATAACAGTAGCAACTTTGACAAGGAAAGTTATCCAAATTTTGGATCTCTTCAATAGTCTTTTGCATCCACAAAAGCAGCAGAAATTATTCAGCAGAAGCATAGTTAAAATAATATTGATTAGGATCTACCATCCAACAATGTCAGTTCCACTCCCAAGACAACAGGGGTTTCCAAAAACGCATTCATTCTCTCTCTCTCTCTCTCTCTCACACACACACACAGCCGTGCACAATTTGTCACCAATTAACCAAGCAAAGTTCACCTATCATGCATGGTGACATTCAATAGATCTGCATTTGCTGTCTACCAGAATATTGAGTGAAATGGGCCACAGGGACTACATCACTCCAGCCTTGATCCATCTTTACTGGCTCACAATTTCAGACCACAATTCAAGGTGCTGATTTTGAGCTTTAAAGCCCTACACTGGCTTGGGACCAGCATTCCTGAAGGACTGCTTACTCCCTTAACCTACCCAGTCATCTTCTGAGACCCTGCTTTGGGTGCCCTCATCATCTCCGATTAGGTGCAGGGTATAAATTTTGCAAGTAAATAAATAAATATCTGGAATGGCAATACACAGGGTGGGATAGGAGGAGACAAGTGCCTGGCAAGCCACCAAACCTAGCCGGAGGTTTGTACTTGACTTAGGGAGCAGAATCATAAGTTTTGCAAGCCTGTTTTAGGAATACTGTTCACTTTCCAGAAATCATTTATGTTCCTATCAGAATCCGGCCAGAATATCTTACTGCACACTTGTGTAAGGAGCTGTCACCAGTCTTTCAGCGCCAATTGTCATTATGTCAAGTAACAGTGCAACTTAAAAATGCCTGGCTCATGAGAGAAGGGGCTCATGTAAAGGGATATTCAGGAGAAGAATGTTTTTGCCTATTGCATAAGTTACCTGCAAAATGAAGACAGAGGCTGCCAGATGAGGGTTCCATAGTTAGCTCAGTATGTATACTTACTGTGCGTATGCCAAAAAAAAAAATGATTGTTTGCATGCCAAAAACTTTTATACAATAAATTAATTTTAAAAGGCATCCTGTTAAACGGTGCTTCTGCCTGAAATATTGAAGACCTGCCATCAGACTTAAACATAACCTCACTCCCTGGCATTTTGTGCTTGACTCCCCCTTCCGTGCCATCCAGCTTGTGGTTATGCCCACCCCACCGCCCTGTGTCAGAATTCCAGAGATTCTTGCAGGTTGAAAAAGGTTGGGCACCACTAATTTAGACAGAAGAAAAAGAGATTGGATTTATACCCCACCTTTCACTACCTGAAGGAGTCTCAGAGTGGTTTACAAACTCCTTCCCCTTCCCCTCCCCACAACAGATACCCTGTGAGGTAGGTGGGGCTGAGAGAGCTCTTGACAGAAACTGCTCTTTTTCAAGAACAGCTGTGCCAGAACTACGGCTTGCCCAAGGTCATCCAGCCAGGTGCAAGTGGAGGAGTGGGGAATCAAACCCGGTTCTCCCAGATTAGAGTCTACACACTTAACCACTACACCAAACTGGCTCAGAAACGAATCCCCTGGAAGTAAAAATGAGTCACCTTATGTGTGACAGAAGGAACCAATGTCTGAGGAACTGGTGCAGATCTAGCAGCAATGGAATTTAATTTGGTCTCAGTGAAGCAGTGGACCTCCGTGTAGAAGGATGCCAGCCACAGATCATTTTAAAATCAGTTCTTTCTATTCATCAGCAGTAACGCTGACTACAAGAGCACCACAACTCACATCATCATATGATGGATCAGCATCCTAGTTAATATCTGGGATATTAAAAGCCCTACACAGTCTGGGACCAACATACCTTCAGGACCATCTCTCTCAGTATGTCTCTCAAAGAGCGTTACACTCAGTGAATCGATATCTGCTGGTGGTCCCCACCTTGAAGGAGATCCGCTCAGCCTCAACCAGAGCCAGAGCCTTTTCAGCTCTGGCACCCGGCTGGTAGAACAGTCTCCCAAGAGAGATCTGGGCCCTTCAGGACTTACTACAGTTTTGCAAGGCCTGCAAAACAGAGATGTTCCACCCGGCCTACGATTTAGGCAGCGGAGTCCTATCAGTATTGGCTTCCCCTGATGCGCTTCCATCCTCTTTGGCTTTTAGTCATCTACCCACCTCCTGTAACATTGCTTACCATCTGCTATACATACATGCTGAATGGACTCAGGAGCAGTATATTAATTGGCGCCATAAATGATGTTATAATTGAATTTTAAAATGGTCGCTATTATGTTGGATTCTTTTACGGTAATTTATTATACAGTTCTGTTGTAATTTATTATACAGTTCTGTTGTATTATACAGTTCCTAGCCTTGCATGCAGGGGAGGGCAGGCTAGAAATTCAATAAAACAAATAAATATCTATGCCAATTCATGGGTTAAAACACCAGACTTCAATGCCACTCTATCCCTGCTTGTAAAAAACAGAACTGATAGTAATCTAAGAATATTGCACATTTAAAGCAAACTGACATAGGAAACAGAAGACCACATAAATCCTTGGGGTTACAAGTTTATGAAACATAAATATTAAATGATGTCAACAGCATGAGACAGAAAAACATTTGGACTTAATATAATGAAACAGTCATCTGTACTGTCACTAGTCAGACACTTCTCTGTGACATCTGTATCAGTGCTTGAAATCTTGTGTTAACTCCTTGAGAACTTCATCCACTTTTAAAGGTAAAGGTAAAGGTCCCCTTGCTCGAAAGCCAGTTGAGTCCGACTCTAGGGTTGCGGTGCTCATCTCTGTTTCAAAGCCGAAGAGCCAGCGCTGTCCAAAGACATTTCCGTGGTCATGTGGCCGGCATGACTAAACACCAAGGCACACAGAACGCTGTTACCTTCCCACTGAAGTGGTACCTATTTATCTACTTGCAATTTCTTGTTTTCGAACTGCTAGGTTGGCAGGAGCTGGAACTAGAGACGGGAGCTCACTCCGTCATGTGGCAACTCGGGTCTCGAACTGCTGAGCTACTGACCTTCCACACTTTTACTGGGTGTTAAAATCTACTATTCCACTTCATTACTCCAAGGCTTTGAGCCAACAGAGAAGTTTGCAGAAGTTTATGAAGCAGATCTTTCCCCTGCCTTTTCCCTTCCTCAAACAGCCAGCTCTTCACTCTGAAAGTTGTTGGAGGGTCAGGGAAACCTTTGCAAAGAAACTGTATTACAGTACATAATCCTGTAGCAACAAGGGAGAATCAGATAACATTGCTAAATTCTCCTCCTTCTGCTAGAAGCTTACATCAACAGGGAAGGGAGGAGGCAGCAATTATCTGATCGCCAAGAGGAATTTCAGAGCAAACAGCAGGCCACTTAGGCAAGCAGAAATATCCCCTTCCAAAGCCCTTCTGTTAATTTTCACACCAGCTTTTAACACCAGGAGTGCTATATCTTGCTACTTAGAGAGACCTTGGCATCTTCCAGACTGCAGCCATCTTCCATTTAACCCCCAGTGTTGTGGCAGCTCCAGCCATTATGCCATCAGTGGGATCATTCCAAACCACCTTGTTTTGTGTGGAACGTCCTCATTCTCTGAGTTCTGGTGTGCATAAAAGATGGCCACACAAAGGTGTCTCTTGGAGGCAAAGTTACTCCCAAAGGCACTTTGTACTTGAGCAGTGGTTTTCCCTGGAGAATGTCAGCAGGCATTATCGCTGTTGGGTCATCCCATGCAGCAAAGGCTACTGGCAGTGGTTGGTTTTGCTTGCATGGTCCGGTGGCCCCAAAACCTTCATATGACCTATGGCACACTGAACAAGATTGTGGCTGTTGTCACCCCATACCTCAAGCGCAACACTACCCAACTGAGGAACCCAATCCCAGTGGACAAGTGGGTGGCAATAGCTATTTGGTTTCTTGCCAATAAGGACTGTTAACTGTCAAGTGCGAGAACAGTTTGGAGCTGGGCTGTCCACTGTGGGAGAAAGTGTCCTGGAAGTATGCTTGGCGGTCGAGACAGTGCTTCGAAAGATGGTGTGCCTTGGACAAGCTGTTGGAATTGTGAGTTTTCAAATAGCTCCCTCCTCCCAGCTGTTTTTTTCCCTTTGATTCTATTCATCAGCCTAATGCTCCAGCAAGCCCACTGGCTACAATGGTCATCACACACTGGGGTTTTCTATGGCAGCAGCTCCAGCTGGAATCCAAGGTGGGCACAGGGCACTCCTGTGATGTGAAACACCCACTCTAGAAGACCTATCCCTCTGTTGCCATTCACTATTTTCCTTCTCATATTTATTTCGACAGATCATGGATGCTTGGGCTTTCCACACTGCATTGGTGTGGTAGACTGTCACTGGACCCACATCCAGACTGGAGCACATCTGGGCAGAGGAACACTGCAACTGCAAACACTACTGCTCCAAGCAGCTTCAGGGGACTGTGGACCATACTGGCAGACTTATAGATGCAGAGGTTGGGCAGAGCAGGCACAACCATGATACATTTGTCTTTTGATACTCAGGGTTGCACAAAGCAATGGATGCCAGCATTTTTGTTCTGGACAGCCCACTGCTGCCTTGGTTGGTGTGCAAGTTCCTGTGCTAATCATAGCTGCTGGAACCTTTGGGATCCAGGAGCTGAGACTGGGGCAATCCAACAGCTGCTGGAACCACTCACCTCAGGCAGGGCCGGCCCGAGGCGAGGCTGTGCCCTAGGCAAGGCTGCAGGCTGCAGATACCAACCCCCCCGGTGGGGCCTGGAGACCGCCCCACCAGGAACCCAGCAGCAGGGAGGCCGGGCGCTTGGGCAGCAGCGGCAGCTCCAGCGGCAGGTAAGGAGCGCTGCCAAGAGGGGGTAAAGGGCTGCACGGTCCCGGGGTGCCCCGAGGCAGAGGGCTGGCTGGCTCAGGCGCCAGCAGAAAGAAAGTGCCACAGCCTCAAGTTTGCGCACGGGGGGGGCACACAGGAAGCGTTATGTATTTTTAAAGCTCATTGCAATGCTGTGGTGTTGAACGCATGGCGCTAACTGTTGAACACGTGAAGCTGCTTTATACTGAATCAGACCATTGGTGCCCTGACCTGGATAGCCCAGGCTAGCCTGATCCCATCATATCTTGGAAGTGAAGCAGGGTCAGCCTTGGCTAGTATTTGGAAGGGGGGCCTCCAAGGAATACCAGGGCTGTGACACAGAGGCGGGCAATGACAAACCACCTCAGAAATGTCTCTTGCCTTAAAAAAAAAAACGAGTCTAGCTCGCCGCCTAGTGGTGTCGCTGGAGAGGGTCCGGGCAGGCGGGCAGGACGTGGAAGGAAGCCCCAGGGATCGGCACTGGCTTTTGGCAGGGGGAGGCGAACTTTGGCGCCCCCATCCAGGGCCCGCCGCCCCATCCAGGGCCTCCCGCTCTAGGCGAGTGCCTATAGTTGGCCTAGCGGGAGAGCCGGCCCTGACCTCAGGGCAACAAAGGCAAGCCGCCCCTCTCAGCGTCTCACTGTTACTTGGTTATTAAAGGATCCCAGCAGTTGCTGGGGTGGGCAGGTTCTCCTTAAATGCAGATCATAAAGAAAATGAGGAAATCCTCACTGGCCCCCATTTCCATGCTGGTGCTCAGCAGCAGTGTTGAGACAAGTGAGAAATGATGGTGAAACCTCCTTAGTCACATAGCCAAAGTTTCTGGTGGTACAGACAAAAAATAGTGGAATAGGAAAACTGCTGGGCTCCCACCTATTGTGATAAGGAGAGCACCGCTATGGCTTCCAGTTCACAGAGTGGGGCTTAATCTTAATGTAACTGTTGGCCAGCACACACACACAGTGATGACCACCAGGCCCAAAATGCAGACCTGGAAACAATTCTGTAACCTATTTACTGTTACAGCAAGCTCAACACAAACCATTTCATGCAATCAGTTCCCTCTTTGAGAGGATCAAATGATTGACAGAATGAATGATTTATAAATCTGACACACAATGCTCTCTTTTAAAAACAAATCCTCCCCCCGGGTATCACACCCAGTTTCTTTTGAATAGTGCCAAATTTCAGAATCAAAGACATGAAAAGAAACTATGACCTGCAAGCAATAAGAAGATTTTTCCTCTCACAGCTCGATTGCCAGCCGTATAAATGACACTGACTGAGAAGGTACTGCTTCTTTGGGGACCAGCAGGCACATCTGGCCTCAACTGACCTTAGCAGGGCCAAGGCCTCTTTGACATCTCACTACTGATGTACCCTTCTGCCACTGCTGGGTGATACCAGGAACTCACCTGACCAACAAAAAAGAGGATGCTGAGATCTTGCAACGTAGCATCTCAATATCTCAGCCACCCCCAATACTTTTTTCATTTTTTAGATTTTTGTATGAATCGACGGTTGACAAAGGTATGTACAAACACTCCCCTACTCAGTACCTGACCCCAACATTTGGATTTAACCATTTGCACAATGAGTCCTAGTTCAGAATTATAGGATGAAACACAGTAATGCTTTTCCCTCATCCATCATCAATCTATCTAATTCTCAATGTGGCCCCATCCGTGAATACTTAAATCTGGAGATTGGAGCCATGGACAGACAAGACAGATCTTTCAACAAACCTGACAAAAGCCCCAGGTTTGCAAAAAAAAAAATCTGAAATGTTAAAAAAGGAAATGGGAATTAAAACCACCCCAAAATAACAGAAGCAGTCCCTGTAGCTTTAAGAAATGAAAGCTCTCCTCTGGGTGTTGCTAAGCATCCACAACAGTATTGCCAAGCCTTCTAGCCTTGGTTTCCATAGGTAAAGGCAGGGGAGGGGCAGGACCTTTTTGCAAGGTTTGTTTTGGCCTTCAAAGGAGGACTCATGAGCCCAGGCCCAGTAGCAAGCACTAGGCAGCTTGCTGCTATCTCACTTGCATGATTAATCGAGGCCCAGCTGCCCGCTACTGTTTAACTGTAGCTACCCCATGGTAGTCAGTGTAATGTAGTGGTTAGAGTTTCAGACTAGGATCTGGGACAGCCGGGTCTGAATTCTTATTCTGCCTTGGGCCAGTTATACATTCTCAGCCTAACCTACCTCACAGGGTTGTTGTGAGAATAAAATGAAGGAGAATGTTGTGAGCTGCTTTGGGTCCCCTCACTGCAGTGAACGGTGGGGTATAAATGAGGTAAATAAATAATATAGCTGAAAATGGGGGGGTAGATAAAAGGCTGTTGGGTGGGAAGAAAAAAAAGGACGCATGGAAAGGTAAGGATATGTGGATTGCCTGGAGGAGGAGGAAAAGAGGACACAGTGTGGAGAGAGGGATACCAGGGAAAATGAGGTACCCCTCACAAGTCCTTGTGGGTTCCCCAGCATGCAACTGGGCTGTTGGTTGGGATTGCACAGCAGCTCAAACTGAGCAGTTTTACCAGGGAGAGGCTGCCAAGGGACAGAAAGAAGGGAAAGCTAAAGAGAGGGGGGAGGAAGAAAGGCGGGTTGGCTGTTGGGTGGGAAGAAGAAAAAAAATCAGGAAAAGGGTCTGAGAGAAGAGACAGAGGAAATAGAGGGGAGGGGGGAAATAAGACATCCCCACAAGTCCCTGTGCATCCTTCCACTTGTTTCTTCTATTACTATTCCAGAATCTCTGATTTGTTTAACGTAACCTCCTTCACAAGTTGACCATATTGCATATCTACCCTCTTCGATGCATAGTCAGACTCTCAGATCTAAAATTAGCTTTGATACACAGTTCCAGTAGAAGGACTCTTTACCTGTGTTAAGGAAACCTCGAATTTTACTTAGGAGCACTTGACACTGATTTATTGTCAGATGGACTCTGAATAAGATGATGTTGTTGTTTTTTGATGTGGTGGTGGGGGGTTATTGTTTTACTGCTTCTGTATTCTTGGGCCCATACAGTGGGGATGGGCAAAGTGAAAATCATTTGAATAAATCCCATTCCTGGCATGATCTCCAAATGATTTGTACTAGCCTTCTAGCAACAGAAACTGCATGCCAAAATGCTTCTGAAGAGTTATTTGGGAGAGGAAAGAGGGACAGAGCACAGCCTTCGTTGCCAGTTTTGACACTCAGCTGCTTCAAAGCAATCCGTAATCCTCAGCATAATACTATGAGGCTCTTCCTCAATTAAGTTTTCAGGGAACCACCTTCTTTCTAACCAGGGATCTGAGCAGGTCATTCCTTAGGCCTCAGCAAGACCATTAGACTGATACAATTGAGCTTAGGCATTATATTTAAATCCCACCTTCCACCCTGTAACTTGAAGAGTGTGTACAGGGGATTCCCAGGAGATCTTCCATCTAGGCACTGATCACATCTGCTTAACTTCAGCAAGGTTACTGCATCATCATATGCCCTCCATCCAACCCTGGGCCTTCATTAGCATCACTTTCCTAGTGCTATATCTGGCTTCAAAGTGTTCTCCATAAAACACTTTCATACTGGAATATTAATTTTTGATATGCTTTATTAGGATATTTACATAAGGTATCCAACAACATATACATATATATCCTAAGAAAATTAAATAAAACAAATCTACACAATGTCAGTGGCAGCATCAGAAGGTAACAAAATCGATGTCAACCAGAGAAAGGTCTTGGCCCCTGTGCCCTGTTGTTGGCCCTCCATAGTGTTTGGCCACTGTGTGAGACAGGATTGCTTGACTAGATGGATCACTGGCCTGATTCAGCAGAGCTCTTCTTGGGTTCTTATGGAGAGGAAAGAAGTGCTTGAGTGCAGGATCTGTTGTGTAGGAAGATTTCTTGCACCTAATATTCAAATGATGAAACAGCCCAAATTTTACTGGGAATCCTTCAGTATGAGTGGACTGCTCAGTTTTTTAATACAAAAATTATGTTCAGGAGCAATGCTCCCTCTAAGCTGTGGAGTCTTGTGAGCAAAAATTCAGCTTTGTGAGCTACTGGCATTAAAATTGTGAGCTAATTAGTTTGCTCTGGAGCCATCCTTCCTGAGCTAAGACAAAAATGTGTAAGCTGGAGGCTAAAAAACTGTGAGCTAGCTCACGCTAACTCAGCTTAGAGGGAACACTTTCCACCCTCCTCCCCCAAGACAGGCCAAGGCTACAGTCAGGTCATTTTCTGGCTTGCTCTTCCCAAACAAAACAGATCATCAAGATACACATTTTAAACAGCCAAACAACAGTTGATCAGCCTGCTTGCCTGCCAAGCCCTTTACAAAGAAAGAAGTCTTGATTTATAGCTTGTCTGACAAATTTATCCAGTGTTATCCTACAGAGAAGCGTAACCAACTATTTTATTATGGGGATATTAGTACACACACTACTCTGTTTTGTTAAGATTGCTGAACTGCAGCACAAAGTCTGTATTTGTTTCCCTGCAGGGGTGAAAATAAAAGGGTTTTTGTTTCCCCCCCTTTTTTTTCACCTCCGTCCTCTCTTTTGCGGGTCTGAACGAGTTTATTTGACACTCCAGTGAGCTTTGTAAGCAAAGTGCCTGAGGATAAATGCTACCCTAAGAGTTACTTGGCATTAGACAGAGGGACCCTCTTCAGAAGAGAATGGGGGGCTTGTTAAGATGAGGTGGGAAGGGAGGGGTTATCCAGCAAAGAGATCAGGAGCAGCCCTCACAGAAGGGTCTCTGTCCTGGACTTACAATAGAGCAAGGTCTTAAGACACCAAGAGCTGAAAGAGGGGAAAGGACATTTCCCTCATTTTAGAAGCATTTTCTTCTTTTTGAGAGAAACAATTGACTACATAATAGAAGAGGGTGTTCCCCCCGTACATTTGTAGGAAGCATAGTAGGAGGGGGAGAGGAGTTTCATTCACAATTATTTGCTGGGAGATTCATACTTCCCCCAGCCCCTCAATTTATTCATTCAGAAGAAATCACTCTGTTTCAAGACAAAGTATATTTGAAATACACAATGTGAGCGGAGAGGCTCTGGTAACAGAGAAATAATCTCATTTCCAGCTTTGAGGCAATCAAATATTGTCCCCTCAGTTCAAAACAGGCAGATGGACCCTTCAGCTAGAGAAGGTGTTTAGTTTCTCATTATCACAAAGAATGGACTGACTAGGAGAGAGACACTCTCAACCTCTGACAGAGGGTAGGCCCAACCTTGTCAGTGCACACAGATAATGGGAGTTTAAAAGGCCACCTTGAGATAAAAGTTGTTAAATACACAACTTGGGCTGGTACATAAGCTAAGACGACTTCTCTGTGACAATATGCCATATCCTCAGGTATCCATTTTAACAGAGAAAAAGCACTGCGGGAGCCTGGCATATCCACAAGTGCAGCCACAGTTGCCCAGCAGCTAATCCATGATGGGGGGGGGGGGGAGTCCATGGAAATTTACCAAGAAGCTACAGTTGTATCTGCTACCATACCAGATCATGTGTTCTTTTATTCCACACAAATATTTGAATGTTACTAGGGGTACATCTGGTAACTTTTGGTTCTAAATCTATGAACCAGCCCTGAGGTAGCAAGTGGCTTGTAGACAAATTTGCTGTTTAATAATAAGGCTATCCATGTGTGTTCAACCCAAGTTAATACAAATGACAGTAGTAGAATGGTAGCCATCAGTGTTCCCTCTAAGCTGAGTTAGCGTGAGCCAGCTCACAGTTTTTTAGCCTCCGGCTCACACGTTTTTGTCTTAGCTCAGGAAGGAGGGCTCCAGAGCCAATTGATTCATGCAGCAGCCAGATCACTGGCTCACAACTTTAGTGCCAGTAGCTCACAAAGTAGGATTTTTGCTCACAAGACTCCACAGCTTAGAGGGAACATTGGTAGCCATGCGAGTCTGTTGCAGTAAAATTAAATACAGTCCAGTGACATCTTAAACACTAATGACCTTTGTGCCAGCACGAGCCTTATTGAGTCAGAACTCATAAAAGTTCATGCTTGGAACAAATTTTGTTCATCTTCAAGGGACCACAGGACTCTAATTTTAGAAATACTTGTTCAGCTTGACTATGTTCACACCAAATGACAAAAGTTAAGCAGAACCCATTTTTGTAGCACTTCAAATAAGATGGAGCCCCTGTTTCAAGTTCCATCATAAGGGGAGGGGGACATAGTGAGGGCATGCAGGAGGACACCGGATTAATACCTGGTATTTCCAGATAAAGACAGCAGGTGGAAAGAAACAGGTTTCTCTGCCAGAAATTATGGACAGCTGCTTCTAATCAGAACAGACAGCCCTGAACTAGATGAACCAACCACCTAGCTTGGCATAAAACAACTTCATATATTCACACAAGGATAGTCCTGACAACTGCATTTAGTATCAAGTGGTCAAAGCCTAGGAAGTGTTAGACAGATGCTGCAGATGACCATGACTTTGGACAGGGCATCAAGGCAAGTACGTTTGCTTCAAGGGATGAAAAGCAAAGCCTTTCACCTGTTACAAGCAGGAGAAATTTGGAAGTAAAACCCTGCAATTTAGTTTAGTTTGTTTATTACTGTCAACAACCATATTCAAATATAAGTAAAGGCAAAGGTTCCCTTGCTCGAAAGCCAGTCGAATCCGACTGTAGGGTTGCGGTGCTCATCTCCGTTTCAAAGCCGAAGAGCCAGCGCTGTCCGAAGACGTTTCTGTGGTCATGTGGCCGGCATGACTAAACACCAAGGCGCGCGGAACGCTGTTACCTTCCCACCGAAGCGGTACCTATTTATCTACTTGCAATTTCTTGCTTTCGATCTGCTAGGTTTACACAATATAAAAAACAATAGCTTAAAAGATAAATAACATTATCTCTCAGGACTGCCACTGCAACCATCAACAACATCTTTAGCTGACTAGATTTGAGGCACTGCCAGACAATACAGATACAGGGATTCTGGAGAAGCAAGCCATGTTTCTTAGTTGAGCTGTTTTATGGACTGTACCCTATACTTGGGAAAAACACAGACCAAAAACTACAATAAGGTGTTATCTGACCTAACACTGACAGGCACCATACAGGGAAATAAAATAACATAACAGTGCCGCATCTAACACTATGCAAGCATACAGGAAGGGGAAATAAAATAACATCATAACAGTGCCGCATCTAACACTATGCAATCATTTCACCATGTTATTAAGACACAATCACATCTCTGTGTTTCTCCCCTACCCCAAAAAAGGCATCAATGAAACCTGATTTCTTCAGGAGCTGATATGTTTTTCTAGCTTATTTTACTTCCATAATCAACAATCTGAAGGAACGGGAAAGACTGACTAGAAAATATTGATATAAGTCAATGAAAGGACACAGATGTCTCAAAACTTACCACAAGTGCAGAAGAATGTCTGCTATAATCCCCCCAAAATGTCTGCTATAACTAACAATGTGAAGGTTGTGCGGCTAACAGAAAAGTATGTGCATAAAAAATTACAACCTTACTATATTCCCCTAACAAGCGTTTTGTTTTTGTTTGAAAGGGAGACATGTATGCAGTCGATCAAGATCTGGATAAAAGGATTCTAAACAAAAGGTAAAAAGAATAGAGAGGAGCTAAAACTGAAGAGATAAAGTCTCATACGAATTGTCTCGTTTCAAGCAAATGCGGATCACTTGCTGACCTCCCCCTCCCAGTACAGTTCACCAAGCTCTCTGAACTCCGGCCTCTACGGGTCAATAGACACCATGCATCCCCCACTGAACAGCTTTGGGGGTAAAGGGGTGGTCTGCAATGGCAAGAGGGAGATTGGCAAAAGCCACCATCACCCTCACTTTCCACAGGAGACTAGGATTGAAGCCATTGCTTGAAACACGCCTTAAAGTGGCTCCTGGAGGAACTGTGGGCCCAACTGGGCTGACAGAAAGCTGATTAAGGAGCCAGAATGGCTGGTAAACAACCCAGAGCAGACCCCAGAGACAACAATGCATGGAGAACCAAGAGCTTCCACAGGCAACAAAAGCAACACTTGTATAAAATGTGCTTATAGGTAGGTGTGTGCAGCCCAAAATAGCCATGACAGACAAGCAATAGAAAGATGGACGGAATTTACTGAGGAAAGGGTATGGAACAGAGGTGACAATTTAATCAGTTCCCATCTTCAGAGAGGAAGCCCTCCAACTTGAAGCTACCCGACCCAACCCAGACTGCATTCTAGGAGTAAAGAGCTGAGAAAAAGATGAGGGTTACCAAAATTCCTAAAGAGAGTCAAAAAGGCACCCTAAGGACTGTATTAATTCACTGAGACATGTTAGAACACATGGCCAATGCACTGCTGCTTTCTCCTGGGACTACAGAACTCCTTCAAGGACAAAAGTTTGCAAAAAATACAACATGCTAATGAATGTTTGACAATAATTTAAGCTATATTTTCACAGAGAAAGCTATCTCGATATATTATTTCTGATGCTGAGTGTATAGTATCTTAAGCAACATGAGAGAGACAGTGCACTGCAGCAGACAGTGGCACACTTTTATTAGCATGGAGTTGAACATAGACCATCCTGTCTCATAACACTGTGTGTATGGTCTTAGGCTAATCAGTCTCTCAGTCTATTCTACCTCTTGGGCAGTTGCAAATATAGAGGGGGATAAATCCCATAAAGGAACCAGGGCAGTTTATAAGCAGATGAAACCTGTAAATATAAACTGAAGAAGCAATTGCTCTTGACTCAGAATCCTTGAATAAGGATTAATATGTAATCTTCTAGAGGAAGATCTCTGTTCATAGCTCAGCTGATACATACTATACTAGTCAAGGAAGCTTGTTAGTTGATATTATTGTCAAGGAAGTCAAAGATGAAAACATTCTGAAACCGCAGGCAGTAAAACCAGCATTAAACATGATCAAGAAACTTACAATCAGGAATTCCCTTTGTTCCTTTTTTCAGTTTGGGATTACTAATAAAGCACAAGGAGACAGCATGGACTGCTGACCATAATCCATGCCAAACACCTTGACCCAAGGTACTTCTCAACCAGTGACTTTGCTTTGCAGATACACAACCCTGAAATGAAGTTGATTTGGGATAGTTTATAGCTACTGTTTTTGACCTAGTGTCCATCTCTGCTCACACAACTCCATTATACATCAATTGATCAAGCATCTGGCTGGAAAAATTCATCTAAAGGGAGGAGGCAAACGGAGGGACCTATATAATTTGGTAGATGTTTATACCATGCACAACCTATTAATGTGAACCAATCTGACTATCTGTCCCCCCCACCCAAAGGCTTGGAATTCAAGTTCTGGTAAACAGCCAAGGATGTCAAGCAGATCTTCCACTGTTCATGGACAACTCTTACATGCCAAGGAACAAAGCTTCACAGAAATATAAATCTCCATTCCCCTACACATTCTTTAGGAGGTGGAGGAATTGTGCCTTTACTAATGTAGAAGTGTATTTTTTTCTCACCTATCCTTCGAAACATGTTTTCAAAGCCTGCCAACTCATGGCTGGGTCGACAGCAATTTTATGACACCTACAGCTGTCTCAAGGAAGGGTATCCATGTACAAGTGAGTGTTTCACAGATACGTGAACTGCAGAGCTTGGATGAGTTACAGAGATACAGGTAATCCATCAAGGAAAGGCATGCACAGGTGTCCCCAGAATGGCTCAGATCTTCCTTGCATCTATCCTGACATGGCCTTCACACAGTTTAAGCCTCTCGAATGTCTTCATTGAGGCAACAATGTAAATACTAGGAAGAGAATGGAACACATTTATAGCCCAACAACAGACTCAACAGAACCGTAGGCATATATAAGTGATTATCTTTGCCTCCAGAGAACTGAAGGCAGCAAGTGTGTTCTATAAAACAATCATGTGATGCTAATCCTGCCCCAGTTGCAGACCACACTGTGCCATTCTTCTGGAATGGAGTTGAACCCAACCCAAAATCATTGCCAATTGTAAAACAAACAAACAAACAATTATTCCTATGACAAGTTTACACCTGTTGCCACAGGAGCTGTGCTGCAGGAATCCTTATGAGTAAATAAAACCATCTTCTTATAAGTTTTTCTTTTTTAGGGGAAGGGAGCATAAAATGGAGCTGGTGCTGTCACATAGTTTAATATCAATCACCTCCCCCTCCAGGGCAGGTGAGTCACTAAAGTGTGGTGCTCATCTGAGAAGAGAATTCTAGCGTCGCACACACCTTCGCTAGAGGGTACATGAAAATATATACTAGCGGGAAGAAATTGCTGACTTAAGAGAGACACCTGAAAGAGGATGTGCTGGCTGCATTGAGGAAAACAAAGACCAATTATGCAGAGAGGAGAGATGCCTAGAGCAACCATCAGAGCCCATTTACTCAAAGGAAAGGACCTAGTATTAAGTTACAGGGCAGGGCTAACAGCACCTGTACCCTCAGGGAAAACCAGAAGGCACTGAAAAGACAATTGGGGTGGGGAGATAGAAAAAAAAAACTACTGCATTAGCAAAAGAAGGGATACTCGAATCATTGTGGCTTGGCAGAACCAATGAATAGCTTCTGTGCTCTGCTTGATCAGAATTTGACATAATTACATTTCACTCTTTACTTCCTGGACTTCTGCATACTTTCATGCATTCTGTATAAAAGACCTAGCTAATGAAGTGCATTGCTTTTGAAAAAGTGGGCTCTTGGGCATACATACTTATATTGGAACAAACCAAGTGAATTAAGTTTTTAAGGTGCCACAAGATTCCTGTTTATTTCTATATTCTCTGGCTAGGGTGGAGACATTCATACCAGAACACTTGCCCACATCACTTTAATCACTACAGCTACAAGATCAAAGCAGGTGCGCTGTTAATAATCACAGAACAATACAGAGGTTCTGTTCTTCACAAGGCTCTTAAATAAAGGCTTACTCCCCACTATAAAGGGCTGGCAGTTCAACATGGGCCATCTGGCAGCTTCGGCTTTTTTTAGATTTTAGGCTGGGGGGGACGGACGTTTAAGCACTCAACAGCCTATAGCCTGGTCTGTTGCAAGATGGCTCCTTCCAGCAAGTAAACGTGAAAACATTTCAAGCCCCAAATACAGCACTTGGAAGCCTTGTGTGAACTGATATAAGTTGTAACTTCCAAAAGAGAAGCCGACTGATTATCCCCAGCCTCCAAGACGAGGCTTTTCCTCCTTCCCTTCCTCCGACCAGCATCTCTGTGGCCACCAGCGTGCCTCAGGTTCGGTCCGCTTCACCGAGCGGTTCCATCCAGGCTGAAACTTCCCGGCAGTTGGTAGGCGCTGTTTCCTCGCTAATGCGAGCACCAAAGTAACGGGTCCCGGGCGGAAGGCACGAAGC
>NW_015173148.1:114948-119170 GCF_001447785.1 Gekko japonicus | reverse complement strand
GGGAGGGCACTTAGAGAAAGGCGGGTGTGCGCGCATAACCGTTCATACGATGAAGAAATTCACGAGGCGAACCCTCCCCCCTCCCGTTACAATTCCTTAGCGGACCCAAAACGATCTCGACTCAGTTTACTTACCTTCAGAGTATCCGCCATGAAGGAGAAGAGGCAGCAATAAACTCCATGTATAAAACCGGTGGGAGGCTAGGTGTCCAAGGCGGAGAAAAGGGGGGGGGGGGGTGTCACTGAGAAGCACCGATCAAGCAATCCGAGGGAGGCTGCACGTGCCCCCCGGTTCCAACATCTCCCTCTCGTCCTGGCGCAGATCGGCTTTTCCAGAAAATGCACAACCTGGATATCCAAGAGGCATAGCTCCAACGCAAGTTCGTCCCAAAAGGGAAAGTTGTGTTGAGAACAAGCACAAGAGGAGCGATATTGCGAAACGCCAGCTCCCGTTCTCTCTCCTCCCCCCCCCCCCCCCCCCACACTCCGGTGTGATAGGACGGCAGCTGTACATTCACAGGAACGGCAGTCGAGCCGGCCGCTGTCCATTCCTAATTCGTGTTGGCCATCAAAGAGCGAAGAAAACTTCCACCAAACCATCCAAAGGGAACAGCCTGGCGAGAGCAGCCGGCTCGCCACAGAGATCCCGGCACGGCTCCTCTTGTCTTTCGCACCGAATCAACGGGAAGGAGCTACCAAACCTGCAGAAACTCAATCCGGCCCCGCCAAAAGAGCGCCTGCGCTGCCGGCTCCGCAAAACCCAAACAGTCCTTTGGAGAGCGCCGCTAACACGCCGGCCCGCCACCAGCACGCTCTGTCCCCCGACCTCCGATTAGCCTGTCTCGAGCCATTCCTGCCTTTATATAGCCCGCAGCTGCAGGCCGGTTTGACTGCGGCAGGAGACGCTACAGAGAGCATCACGGGAGTCGTAGTTTCCTTTTCTCCAGAAATCGTCGCAGAGCCAGCCACGCCGGTGTCTTTCTACAAAAGCCATGGCTGAATAAAGAGCTTTGGCTAGGAATGGTATTGATTCGTGCCGGGCTAAAGAATAGCAATAGCAACAGCAACACCCCCTCTTCCTACACAAAATCAGGCTATCGTTCGATGCATATTTCTGCCCAAGTCTCATGGCGGGAGGCTGGTGGAAGGGGGCATGCACGGTTACAACTGGACGTTCCTTCCTGAGGGTCTGATGAGACGATATGTTAAAATGTTAACCTGCCTCCCATGAGAGTGGTGATGATAAAATGGGAGGGGCGCATCATGGATCTTGTAATGAGCTTCCTTGGAGAGTAAAAGGTAAAGGTAAAGGTTCCCTTGCTCGAAAGCCAGTCGAATCCAACTCTAGGGTTGCGGTGCTCATCTCCGTTTCAAAGCCGAAGAGCCAGTGCTGTCCGAAGACGTTTCCATGGTCATGTGGCCAGCATGACTAGACACCAAGGCGCACGGAACGCTGTTACCTTCCCACCGAAGTGGTCCCTATTTATCTACTTGCCATTTCTTGCTTTCGAACTGCTGGTTGGCAGGAGCTGGAACTAGAGACGGGAGCTCACTCCGTCTTGCGGCACCCGGGTCTCGAACTGCTGAACTACTGACCTTCCACAGCCTGCAGTTCAGCCTCTCAGGGAAAACTTGTGCGGTTCTACATAGCGCTACTAGCATTGCAGCCTTGTACTCCCTGGGGGTACCTTCAGTGAGGAGGAAGTGAATACAAAAGGTTATCAAGGCCCAAGCAATATATTTCTGGGCTTCAGCTCCCATGAGCTTCCAGGCTCAATAAAGGCCTTACTGTTCCTCTCTCCACATGCTGCACACAGCCAGCATGGCAGTTTGGGTGTCAGAGGTCCCGTTCACACTGGCCGATTTGAGCCGGGAGCGGGACAGTTCGGGGCCGGATCAAACCGGCGCGATCACACCACAACATCTGGGAAGCGTCTTGCTTCCGCGGCCGAACTGTCCCTTCCCCGCAGAAATCCGCCTCAAACCGAACCACCTACCTTAGGTGGTTCAAATGGGAGAGGCGTTTCTAACTGGGCATTTGATCGCCGGCGCGTCTTTGCGCCGGCACAACCCCGGCCCGGATCCGAACTGCGCATGCTCAGACATGCGCAGTTCAGCTGGCCCCCGGTTAGGGCCATGTTTTCTCCCCGGCGTTTGATGGCGCCGGGGAGAAAAGGCGGCGCGGCCGGGGGATCCGTGGGATCCCGCCGCGCCGTGTCAACGTTGGCGCGGCTTTTAAAAGCCGCGCCTCAAGAGGCTTTTTTCCTGTCGTGTGGCAGGGGCCAGAGTAGCATCTGACCAGGAGATCCAGGTTCAGATCCCCAATATGCCACAGAAGCTAGCTGGGTGACCTTGGGTGAGTCACACACACTCAACTGAATCTACCTTGCAGGGTTTTTGTGAAGATAAAATGGAGGGAAACAAAGTAAGCTACTTTGGGAACTCACTGAGGGAAAAGGCAGACTGTAAATGAAATAAATAAAAAAATAAAATGCAGATTGTAACTACATATTATATGTAATACTAATAGGTTGCCAGGTACCCCCTGGCCACTGGCAGGGCATGGTGGGTAGGTTGCCAGATCCAGTTGGGGAAACTCCTGGAGATTTGAAGATGGCGCCTGGGGAGGACAGGGACCTCGGAGAGGTACAATACCATTGGTCCACTCTCCATAGCATCCATTTTCTCCAGGGGAACTTATCTCTGTGGTCTGGAGATGAGCTGTAATTCTGGGGGATCCCCAGGTACCACTGGGAGGATGGCTACTAAAATGGCTAGCCCCCCCCCCTCCCCGGTCCTTAAAGTAACAAAAAACAGCTCACCCACAGACAAGGTGGGGCTCTCTAATTATGCAGAGAAAATGAACCCCAAACCCCTAAATGACTTAATGAAAGCAATGGAACCAGATCACCCACTAACAAAAGTTAATGGACTCCCAAGTAAGCTGGAAAAAATTACTTTGTACATAAGTGAAAGGGGAGGGCAGTTAAAGGGGAGGGGGGGTTCAGGAAATTAGCTGACAGGCTCTTGAGAGCCATCCTGAAGCTCTGTTCTTGCAGGCTGGTAAAAGTTACAGATGTGATTATCTTCAAGTTCTGTCATTAAAAGAATGAGCAAAACACTAGCTGCATTATCCCTTTGGAATTCTGAGTGATACAGAAGTACATACAAAGCTTTGCTTATTACCCCACATCCAGTCTCCAACTTGGCACTGGGTGGCCTTTTCATTCATTACACCTAAAGAGGCTCAGCTTCCAAAACATAATAGCAATCAGCATAGTAAATGGGAACAACAATTAAAGACACCCCCCTGCTACACCACCACCCCAACATGCACATGCAATAAATACAAGGCAAGAACCATAGCAGGAGCCTGTAAGCAGGGGGAAAATGGCTTGAACTCTAGAAGTGACCGATGATAATCTGATATTTATAGTTCTCCTGGAAGGTTTTAGGTAATGCTTAGATGAGAATTCCGATCACTTACCTCCTGCTATGTATTTAAATCCGTGTCAGACCTATACCTCTAACAGACTTCCAAAATTAAAACTGACCCAGATTTTTTCATCCACTGTAAGCCAGTGAGGGGTATAAGACTGGCCATGGAAAGTCTGTAGACCATTTTGTTGGGGGAAAAAATCAAAGGAGCTTATAGATCCACAGAGTAAAAGTCAACTCACATATGGCTGATGGTTGGGGAAACCCTGTGAATGAAGAGCATGGCAGTGGCAGGATTTCGTGCCCTTGGGCAGAAGCTCTCCTTGAAGAAACACAATGTGGCACCTAAAAGGTTAACAAATGTAGAAGCGGAACAAAAAGGGGAAACTGCCAGGTGATAGATGCAAAGTTCCTACATGTTTTGCCATGCAGGCTTCATCAGGAGGAATCCAGAAAAACATAATTTTATATTTTATACAGATAATAGAAAGACCCCTTGATTACTCCTGAATTGTTTAAAATAGTATTAAAAAGGATCAAAATTAATTTCCGACTTCCGGTTTATGGCGACACGCAGGCAGACGCATCTCCCGGACACTCCAGGGATGTAAACTGCACACCAGCGTGTGGGAGGGGGTGCGACAGGTCGTGACCCCCCCCCGGAGCCTTGGTAAAAGGCTCCCAGACAGGGGGCTTTTGAGGGGCAACCTCTTTGATGGTGCGATGCTGGAGAATTGAGGCACTCCTCCGCCCCGAAGGTCCTGCTGCTGAGTGACCGTATGGTA
>NW_015173148.1:111137-114286 GCF_001447785.1 Gekko japonicus | reverse complement strand
TAGTAGTCAGATTCTCGAAGAGACATGTAAGAGATGCTATCTTGAAAGCAACGACGGGAACACCCTTGAAAGTTGGGAACAACAACATCAGGATTCTAAAAGACATTCCATTTGATATAAGGCAGAAGATAAAGAACTATAATGAACGAATCCTTTTCTTACAAACAAATGGCATCAGTTATAGATGGCAAATTCCAGAAGGCATCACTTTCAAACTCCACGATAAAAAAGAAAAGATTGACTCTGTTCTTAAAGCACATGACTTTTTGCGAACACAGCTTGGGGAACCAGCTGAGGACAAAAAGGAAGAAGAAGAAAGCAAATCTGATGGTGAGTTGGGTTCGGGGTCTTCAGACAAGGACTCCCCCTCTGAAAAGGGGGCGGCTGCCCCCAAAAGCCCATACAAATTGAGGATTAGAAAAGATAAGAATAAATAAGGGCTAAAGGACTCTGATTTGTGCCTGAAAAAATGTCAAAACTAACTGTGGGATGCTCTGGGGATTTCTTTAAACAGTTAAAGGGATGGTTAAATGATTATTAACTTACCATAACTGATGATGTTCATTGTATTATTAGCTTTTTGAAAATAGCATGGGGATAAACTGATGTATTGATCTCCTACTCTTGGGTTTTTAGTTAGTAGTGGGTCTTTTTTCTTTCTCCCTAGATGTAGTCCCCCTCCCCAAATTTTCCGTTATAGTTTGTAGTCTGCAAAAAATCAATAAAAACCTCCCCTCGGGGAAGAAAAAAAATTAATTTCCAAAAATAGATACATATTAGTCAATATTTGGTACAATTCTACCGGGCCTGCAAGATGGAGTTATACCACCAAGCGTATGGATGAGGCCAAGGGAACTCCCAGCTATGCAGTTCCACTACCTTGCCTCCTCCTTTTCTTCTCCTGGGGCAGCAGTACGGTAAACATATGGGCCGTCATGGAAACTGTTTTGCTGAATAGTTTTAACTGATATGTTTTATTTATTATATTTAGGTTTTATTTATTATATGATGGAACCCACTCTGAGCTCCACATTAAGTGGGGGAGAGCGGGATACAAACTAAATAATGGACAATATGAGATAAACAAACTACACATTGGACCTGAAGCAAGACAATAAAAAAATACAATATATGAAGTAAAAACTGACCAGAACATTCACCTAGTGCCCGAGGGCCAAAAAGACCAGGCTTAGAGGCCTTCTCTGCTGCTCCCTCCCAGAACTGGTATTCAGAGGTTTTCTGCCTCTTTATGGAAGCTCTCTTGAGTCACCATTGCTAGTGGCCCTTTGATGGACCTTTCCTCCATGAATCCATCCAACCTCCTTCTATTGTAATGTTTTTTCTTTGCCATCTCTGCCTCCACTGCAGAGAATCCTACAGTTTAATTACTCATTGAATAGATGTTTCCTTTTTTTCTGCTTGAACCTATTTCTTGACAATTTCATTGGTTCCCCCAAAGTGCTAATATTATCGTATTTTTATTATAGCAACAAGGGAGATTAAGCTGGTTATGGCATTCTCCAGTGCACACACATGACTGTATCCGCCGCGCCCCCCCCCCCCCCCCCCCCACAAGAGGGGGAAACAGGGAAGAAAGGTATATTGCATGCCACTTACCGAAGGCTGAATCTTTCAAATTACCTCAAAAATTATGGCCACTAGAGCAAGCAAACTGTGGCTGCAGTCACACAAGCAGTGTGTGCCAATATTGTTGTGGTACCTTTGCAGATTTAAAGAACATGATCAAACAGCGACATCTGCCTTTTGTGCCCCCGTCATTGCCACCCCATTCTGCCTCACTTTGGAAGCAGAGTAATCAGGCACCAGGGGAAGTCCAAAGTTTATGGATATCAGCGTTTTCACCCCACATTTCTGGATGTCTGAACTCCCCTGGTGCCAGCTCAACCTGGTTGGGAAGCCTGATCGCTCTGTTCTGTTTTCACTCCTTGGCTTTGTTTTAGTCAGTTAGTGATGTGTGCATAACCACATCTTCATGCACACCAGCAAGCTTTCAGCTGTCCTTTGAGGCAAGAAGGGGGGGGAGGGGAGGGCAGGCTGAGAAGCCTCCTTTGTCTTTTTTCATACTGGTTCCTCTGCCTACAGCTTTGCAGCACACATGGTGGGAAAGGGGTTAATTGAAAATATGAGTTTTTTCAGAGGGGGAGACAGCCTTCACAGCTGTCAAAAAGGAGCAGTGCTTTGAATAAGCAGTTATGCGCATATACAAAAACAAATTAAAAAAATAAACCACCCAACCACCCACTTTGTGGTTGCCCTGCAGCAATAATCTGAACGATTGTCTACAGGGCAAGCGTACAGTGTGTGCTGTCTGCTCACCCTTCCCACAACGATTTAAAATGTCGCAAATAGAGGCACTGCCAGATCATGCCAAGCCTGCAGTGTGACTGCAGCCTTTGTTTGTCACCCCAGTTCTTAAGGCTGTGATCTAAACTCTTTCTCTAGCAACATGCACTAAAATTAATAGGACAACATACAAACAAATGTGTTGAGGATCAGGATGAAAGATGCATGTCTGCATTTAGCCATCTTCTACCCTTCGTACCACATTGAATAAATGAGTGGGTTAAAATGCTACATGCTCATTCTCCTCTGCCTGTGGTTCACTTTTGAACTGTGGTTCTCTTCTGCCTGTGGTTCACTCTTCTGCCCCTTTGTCCTGTGCTTTTGGCTCATTAATATCTTCAGTCTCTACTTGCAGATTTTTATGCAAGCCTCAACTCTATGATGCCTGTAGTCTCCATCTTTTCATTGGCCTAACTCTCTTTATATGTAAAGCCTGCATGCAGACACCCAGGATCACCTCTGGTTTACATACAACAGACACGAGCACTGAAGTGCACTGCTCTCAATTTTCAAGGAGACCTCCAGGTTAAAGAGAATAAAGATTGCTTTGAATTGCTCACATGGGCCTGTGTGAAAACCACCACTAATCCTTTGTTTCTCAGAAACATCTGGTTGACATATTCTTGAGACCATAGGGACTTTTTTTGGTAACCATCCTTAATTTACCTGTTTGATATACACTTTATCTTTCTTTAGCAGAAGTTCTGGCCTGTCCTGCCGGCTCCACCTTGCAAACACCCATGCCCAATGTAATAATTAAAACATTTGCTTCCTCCTCCTCCAGC
>NW_015173148.1:81318-111104 GCF_001447785.1 Gekko japonicus | reverse complement strand
AAATAGGAATGCTGTCCTCTCACAAGGAAGCTGGAGAAGGGGAGGAGACCATCCTTCTAAAACAATGACTTTATATATCCAGCCAAAGCTGCAGTCATGCAAGACTCTCTGTCTCTGTGTGTGAGTGACTAAACTGAGACAGATATATAGATATACACGCTCCTGAAAACTTTTCAGCTCTAAGTATACATGGAAGGCAGTTCCCTGAAACTGATTTAACAGTCACAATACTGTGTGGAATCTGAGTCCATGTACATACAGGTTTCTCCTTATACCACACTGACTGCAGAATATCAACTCTCCCTCTCCTTTCACTTGGCTAAAACTGCGCCACGCTCTGGCCGTTTACTGCACTGACTACTGCAAGCCCTTGTTGCCCTTCAGTTCTTTTCTCTCTATCTAAACACTACTGCAAAACCCACCTTTCTCTGTTATCACATCTGACATCACACCTCAAGTCCCTACTCTGATTCAGCATCCAGCACAAAACTCCTGCCCTCACCTCTTAATTTGTTTTACTTCCTGTTCCCTCCAAGCTGAGTTAGTGTGAGCCAGCTCACAGCTTTTTAGCCTTCGGCTCACACATTATTGTCTTAGCTCAGGGAGGATGGCTCCAGAGCAAACTAACTTATGCAGCAGTCAATTCACCTGCTCACAACTTTAATGCCAATAGCTCACAAAGTGGAATTTTTGCTCACAGGGCTCCGTAGCTTAGAGGGAACATTCCTTTCCCTTCCTGTGCCATCTTCCTCTAAAGATCCCCTATTCTTTTAAACTGCCCCAGTGTTTCTCCTTGTTGACTCATACGCCTGGAACTCCTTTCCAGAACTCATACATAGTATCACCTCCATTCTCTCGTCAATCTCATATCTTCAGGGAACCCCTTAGTCTATCAGAAGAAGAAAAAAATACTAATGAGCATCACACTTTATAACTGGAATGGACAGGACACATCAGCCAATGAAGAAAATCCTTAAGATGGTATTGCAAAATGAGAAAAATGGTTATTGGGAAAGGACTAAATTCACATGTACTAAATACATAGCCTAAAAGAATCTCTCAAGAAGCATACATGGGCAATAATTAACATGTGCTAACATGCTAAATGTATCTGCAGAGAAAATCCATCATAAATCCATTAAAAGGACAGGCAATACAGGCATCCGGTATATTCTCCTGTTCTGAAAAGTATCTTCATCAGAGGAACACAGAATGAATTTTCAAGTGGTAAATTTCCATTCCCAGATACACTGGGGACCCTGATACAAAATGCCATGTAATTAATTGGGGGACCTTAGTCCAGGCACCATCTCTCAGCCTGTGATAATAAAATCGCCAGGCCCTCCCGGTCTATCTGGGCATAGTTCCGCTCCGCTGCCAACAGCGTCCGGGAGTAGTAGGCGACGGGCACCTCCCAACTGTCTGGGAGACGGTGGGCCAACACCGCGCCAACGCCATAGGGGGATGCGTCGCAGGCCAGAACGGTCATGCTTGTCCCTGCAGCTTGTGCACTCTGGGGCAAGAAGGGAGCGTGGTGTGCACCCTTGTTCCCAGCACCTGGTGGACTGTTGGGTGCGGTGGACCTCCTCTCGGTCAGGATCGATGTGGTCATCCTGCATCTGGTGCACGGCAGTCGCTGTTGGTGGATGGTTCCTCTCCCAGTCCGTGGCGGTGGATAGGGCGGATGCGAGGGTGCACTTCTCATCCTTGAGGATGCAGCGTTGGAGCTTATCATCGCTCAGTCTGCAGACTAGTCAGTCACGGAGGGCCATGTCGAGGTGGGCCCTGAAAGTGCACTCCAAGGTGAGCTAGCAGAGCTCAGCCAAGTCCCTTCTTACATTTGTCAGAGGTGACTTCATAAAAGATTAGGATGGACTTGAGTCCCTCAACCCAGGTGTCCCAGTGATGCAGACGGGCTGGGTCGAATAGAGAGACACGTCCTGCTCCCGGAGTGATTGCCATCGTGCTGCATGGAGGTGAAGGAGGAGGTGAAGCAGGAGGAGAAGAAGGCATGGAGGTCGCTTGGTCTTCTTCTAGGTTCATCGGCTTGAACCACAATTGTTCTCAGGTATTGGTCTTCCTCTGGTGCCTCCGCGGCCCGGCCAGCTCAGTGGGATCCCACCTTCGTCGCCATTGTTGTGTAGTGGGTTCAACGCATTGAATGATCAGGAAATAGCGTGATTGTCAGCACATGTTTACTAGTACACAACGTAACAACACAAATACCGGCCAGGCGGCCAACTATATACAGTCCCCGTGGACCACCCACAGGTCCTATTGGAGGGTTTAAACTTCCCGCCAAGGTTCCTATTGGTGACCACTTGAGGTTTCAGGATCCTAGTCCCTATTGTCTTTGAGAGCCAAGCTCTGGTATAAGTTGCTGGCGCCTAGTGGCAGTCAGCGGTCATAACACCATCCTTGAAGAAAGGCTGGAATAAAAATTAGATACAACCCATAGTTATCCCATTATCATAGCTTCTTTCTTTAAAGCCTGTACTAAATATCTTTCCATGAAACTGTTGACACAAAAATAGTGCTTTCGTTGGTGATCTTAGGGATATACCAGGGCTTATGCCACCAACCTTGTTCAGTGCCCATTTCTTCTCTGTTCATTTACTGTTTCTGTACTGTTCTGTTTAAACTCGATGTTCATCATCTTGGAAACAGTGATCCCAGCCAATCAGGGATCTCACTGTGAGCACAATGACATCCCAGTCCCATGAAGCCAATCATATTTGATTATGTGCCTGTACCACTGATGGCAACTTGAGCCTGTTGGGAGTGGTGGCAATTGTTCATAATTATACTGTCCTCACAGTTAATGGCTATTGGGAAGCAGGGAGGTTCAGCTGCCTTCTGGGCAGCTGGGGATAAGGGGGAACATGCTGCCATTGCTGAAACAACTTATCCAGTACTCTGTTATCCTGCCACACTGTGGCACTTTGGAGCAACTGGCCTTCCTCATTGCAGCAGTTTCTCTTCCTGTGCCCTTGCAAAGTGCCTATGTCACTCCCTCCACTACCAATAGGACAGAAAGAACAGAGGAACACTTTCATCTTCTCTTGACATCTGGAAAAATCATGAAGGGATGGATACACTTCACCACTGTGAAAAGTGTTTGTAAAAAACATGCCTCTTCTGCATTCAGTCCTACATTCCTTCTGTTATCTCCCCCACTTGTCTTCTTGTAAAGGTAAAGGTTCCCTTGCTCGAAAGCCAGTCGAATCCGACTCTAGGGTTGCAGCGCTCATCTCTGTTTCAAAGCCAAAGAGCCAGTGCTGTCCGAAGACGTTTCCGTGGTCATGTGGCCGGCATGACTAAATGCTAAGGCACACGGAACGCTGTTACCTTCCCACCGAAGCGGTACCTATTTATCTACTTGCAATTTCTTGCTTTCGAACTGCTAGGTTGGCAGGAGCTGGAACTAGAGATGGGAACTCACTCTGTCATGCGGCACACTCGGGTCTCGAACTGCTGAACTACCGACCTTCCACAGCCTGCAGTTCAGCGTCTTAACCACTTGAGCCACCGCAGCACCGCAGCTCAAGCCTTCTTGAGGCAGGGACTTATCTTGTTTTTGCTTATGCTACTCTATAAAGTGCCACACACACTAATAGTGTTAAATATATAATCAAGGGAGAACAACTGTACTTCCTGAGATTGCAGAGTTTTATTTCAGACCAGATATTGTTACACACAGAGGCAAACCACACATCTCTTGATGGACAGAAAACCAGATCCTTATTTTCATTTCTGATGGTAGTGCCTCTTGTTGGACAAGAGAGGTTACACCTCTAGTTATCTGTTTGCACCAATAGATGATGTATACTGTGACCAATCCCACTCAGGAGCACCCTGTGCCTATGCATACCCAACTATTACCTGTAGCAGATGTATTATCTTGCTTTTACTCCATTGTTTTCTGATGGGTAGCCATGTTGACCTGAAGCAGCAGAACAAAGTTTGAATCCAGTGGCACCTTTAAGACCAACAAAGTTTAAAGTTGAATCTCTTCAACCATTACATATAGGGTGGGGGGTGGTTGTCAGGAAGGACCAGTTAGAGTCAAGACCAGTTCTTGAGAGCCAGTTTGGTGTAGTGGTTAAGTGCGCGGATTCTAATCTGGGAGAACCGGGTTTGATTCCCCACTCCTCCACTTGCAGGTGCTGGATGACCTTGGGAAAGCCATAGTTCTGTCAGAGCTGTTCCCTCAAGGACATTCTGTCAGAGATCTCTCAGCCCCACCGACCTCACAGGGTGCCTGTTGTGGGGAGGGGAAGGGAAAGGAGTTTGTAAGCTGCTCTGAGACTCCGAGTGAAGGGTGGGGTATAAATCTAATCTCCTCCTCCTCTCTAACTGGTCCTTCCTGACAACCAACCCCCCTCCACCCTCTGTATGTAATGGTTGAAGAGATTCTGTTCTCTGTATCTGAAGAAGTGTGCTTGCACACAAAAGCTTATACCTTGAGTTAAACTGTCAGAAGGTCAACCCAGATCCAACACCCCCCAGCCTTAACCCAGGGGGTCCCCACAAGGACCAAAGCCCCCATGGGGGGGGCAGCTCAACAGCAAGCAGGCAGGGGTAGCAGGAGGCTGAGACAGCAAGGTACTCCCACCCACAGAGAGCAAGACGGGCCAAGCCAGGGAAGGAAAGAGGCAGCAGCTGAGGACAGATGGGATCCACCCAGGATCAGACAATGGTGGGCTTGCTGAAGGGTGGGAAAGGAATGAGGGGCTCCCGACCCCCAGCCTCACCTCCCACCCCATGGAGTTGGAGCCAGGAAGTGAGGTAGAGGAGGATGGGTGACCCACCCCACCCAACGCCAAGGAAGCAGAGCAGGGGAGGGGCCGGGCGCAGGTGTTGGGATCTGGGATCAGGAAAGCCCTTTGGCCTCTCTCTTGTGATGGGGAGAAGGGATCGGGTAAGGAGGGAGGAGCTGGGCTGGGGACAGGTGATTTAAATGGAAGCAGAGGGACAGGCCAGGAGGAAGAACCCTAAACTCTATGAAAACTTGGAGGATGCCAGAGGGAGAGGGCTCCTATGAAACAGATTCTGGGGGTGATGGAGTGGGAACCAGGTGAGACACAACCCCCCCCCCTCCTCACAAAGCTCTGAGGCCACATTCACTATTCTCCCAGAAGAAATTACACCCTGGAGCAGGACAACCCTTCACCCGCGGACACAGGGAAGCCAGGGCCTGACATAAACTTTGTTGGTCTTAAAGGTGCCACTGGACTCAAACTTTGTCCTGTTGTTTTCTATTTTTCTAATATTATTTTCTGCATTCTTTGACATATTATGACTATTCTAGTCCTATTGCATTGTTTATTAGATGCCTCATCCTATTGATTACATTGACTAACAATGCAGGCTATAGTCTGCCTTAAGTCCCAGGGTGCGGTCACACACGACAGAAAAAATGGGGGGGGGGAAGCGAGGCTATTTCCTCCGGAGGAAATAGACCCGCAGTTGCATGATCACACCTCCTTTTGAAGCTGTGGGCACAGCCCGTCAGTGTGTGATCAGACGCAACTGTGGGTGAGTCGGGTGGTTTTTTTTTTTGTGCTATTTGTTTCCAATGTGCTTAAATGAGGAATTGATGAACTGCACCTCCGCACTGAGGGCTCCCTATGGAGTATGTGATGATGCACATACTGCGATGGGGGAGGAAACAACGGCATGGAGTCGGGATGGCCTGATAAGACTATCCCGACGCCATGAGAGCACGCTGGAGCAATCAGACAGGGGAAAGCCCGTCCATGGCCTGTCGCAACCCATTTACTACTGGATTTCCCCCGGTGTCTTTTAACTCCGCTTCTGTGGCGGAGCAGAATGGGTTGCCGACGGGTGCGGTGCGCGTCCCAGGTACTGTTGTCTGATCATGCCCTTTAAATCCGCCTGGCATTCGCGCCTATGTCAGGTCTAATTGTGCGTATGATCGCAGCCCAAGTGAGAAAGATGGATTTTAAAGAAAATAAATTCACAGCTAAAGCCGTTTCCTTGATGGACTAGTTCCGTTTAATTAAAACATATGTACAGAGTAGACTATGCCTCAGGATAGATGGTTTAAAGCAATAAACTCATTCATTACTGATTTAAAATGCTGAGCCTTAGAACTGTTACTTTGGAATGATGCTAAGTGCTAGTAATATTATTAGAAAACAGATTACAAGCAAAGGAACATCCTATGTACATAAGAAAGATTTCAGGTGGACTCTAGCTGGCTTTTTTGCTCAATCTCATACAGTCTTTATCCTTACTATAGCCCTCATTCCCAGCATAGTTTTTCTTAGTAGTCCCTTTCCCACCAACAAACCAGCTGATTGGATCTTACCTACTTCTTGGTTCAGTCTGCATAGTCCATCTAGCCCAAATTCCAGGTTGGTATGCAAGGCTGGGAGGTGCCAAGACCATATGCAGAAGACATTGTTTGCAAAGCACCAATGGAGAGATGTCATTCTTCCTGATAAGCTTTTGGCTGTCCTGAGTTTAGAGACCCTCTGAACGTGAAGCACAGGATATGGCCATCTTATCTAATTACAATAATATTCTTCATGGGTTTACTCTTGTTAAAGTCAAACATGGCTGTGACATAGTAACCATGCAATCATATGCAGTCTGATCCCATTAATTTCAATTGGCTTTGATCGTAGTAACTCTGCATAGGATTGCAGTGTCTGTCTCCTGTTTTCAATACTATGGATGTGAATGGGGCACAACAGCTATGTACATAAGAGATAATTAATCAGGGTGTCCTGATTTGGTTTTAACAAGGAGTCTGGTAAACTGACTTCATCACTCAGGATTAAGCTACATGTACAACAATGGCTAATATGGATGTCCCCGGTGAAATAATTATGATAAACATCAATTAATACTCTATTATTACTTTGGTGTTTTTCTTTGGGCCAGGACTGTTCCCACAGAAGTCCGATTCTTAGTACATCCCACTCAGGATATTTCAAATTCCCTTGAGCCTTTTTCAAAAATGACTGTCTGATGGTCAGTAAGTTCCCTCTGCTGTATTATCAATGGAATCTGAATGCACATTTTTATGCTGTACTGTAAAGAGTGTACATGGCTAAGGTATATATTCCATATCCTCACTAAAGCAAGAATTTTAGCTGGTAACTCACTGGTTGCATGCCCATGGAGAGATTGACTAGTACCCTCTAATAGCATAACCCACTGGTTAGGTTTCCCCCTATTCCCTCCACTTGCTGAGAATTAGGCTTATTCATGGAGAAAAAGTCCTATCAATGTCTATTAGTCAAGATATCTAAATGAACTATCCATATTCAGAGGCAGTAAAACCAGTTGCTTGCAGTCAATACCAGGGCCTCCACAACAAATGCTGGAGTAAAGAGACCATTGTTCTGATCCAGCAGGGCTCTTCCTATGATCTTACAACCAACCTGTTTCTGTGTGGTTAGCTTTGGAAACTCTGTGAGGAAAGAAATACATTAGGAAGTATGACTGCCAAATTAGGATATGTTTTAGGAAGCTAAACACATTTCTTTCCTAATACCAGTCCCTTTAAATCCTAATAAAGCCACCTTTATAGTTTAAGAAGTCATCTCAGTGTGTATGTGTTTCAACAGGGTTTTTTTTTAATCCCATGAGTATTAGGTTATGGAGTGAGTGCTACCAAATTTAGCAGTGAAGGGCTGTTGAGGGGTAACATATGGAACCCAACCCCAGAATTTCTCAACAGCAGTAATTCAGACTGATGCATAAATCTCAGGTTGTCCTTCTTTTCTGAGATATGTAAATAAAAATAGTGCCATGGTAGCAATGTCTTTTAAGTATTTTGACATATTTTGGAAAGGAGAATCTTTTTAATATACTGCTTCCATACAACAGTTATACATGGATAATTTCTTCCATAGTTGTCAATTATATGGCACTCTGTACTATATGTGATTTAAAGATATTTTGAACATTGAGAATGTTTTCTTCTAAGAAGTACTCTTCAAGTTAAATTAGAAGCTTAGACTTGAAAGATTAGGACTATTATGAAAGGGGAATTGGGGGGGGATAAAGGGGGTGATTTTCAAGGAGTTCAGTGATTTAGTGTCTCTTTCTTTGCCTCTCTCCTCTCTTTTGCCTCTGCACAAGGATCTATTGAGCAGCCACAGAACAAACGCTCCCTTATGCAGCTCCCAAAAAAGTCTTCTCTTTGGTCTGTCTGAAACAGCTGCCTCCAAGCACGCTATAGTTACTGATTAACCAGGATGGGGGTGGGGGGGGAGGGAGAGAGGGAAGCAGCCAAAAATTTAAAAAACCCTAAATGAGCCCCCTCCCCCAAATAAATCAGGTGTCCTAGGAAATCAAAGCAAAGAAAGCAGGTGGCCTGTTAGCTACCTTGTACAGTTAAAGAATGTGTAGGAAAGGGGGTCTGATCTTTCCCTGGTGCCTGGCAGCTATAGAAACAGAGGGGAATGATAACATAGAGAGGAAGTGTAGGGAGACACACACAAAGGAATCCGATTATTAAAGGGAAAGGGAGGCAAGGCTGGACAGAGGGGCACTTTGTGCTCTGTCCTGCTTTATGAGATGGCTCTCATCTTGCAAAACTGCCTGTGCTCTGCCTTGGCTGAGATTTGGGTTGGGTGCCCCCCCCCCCACTTCCAGTACAGAAAATCTCAAACTTCCTGATAATGACTGAAGAAAGAACTGCTCTGGGCTTAAATGAGCAATGCAGAGTTGTGGAAACCTGGTGTAAGAATGAGCTAGCATCAAAAGGGTTGTAATTGGCTTTTTGCTTCTAATATAGAAGAGGGCTTCAGGTGACCGCCATCCTCAGGCATATTCCAAACCCTTCCCTGAAACACGGTTTTTATTTTCAAATCTCCAGCTTTTTATTTGTGGAGACAGAAAAGTACAAAGGCTGTTCTCCATTGGTTTATTTGGTCCCAAGCCCTCCCTGTAACCACTCACCTCCCTTACTTCTGATTATCAGCCTGACATGCACTTCTGAACTGGACTGAATGTATACAGATTAGCTGAGCAATATTTGTAAAGTCATGCCTGCATTGCCTTTTCTGAATCACACTCACATCTGATAGAAAAGCACGTCTCAAACTTGAACATTGGAAATATATATTTCTGTGAAAATACTGAGGGGAGAGACTTGAAGGAACTTCCCTACCCTGAGAATCAGACAGGACATTTCAGGTCACACAGGACCTCTTGACTGGAGAGCATGGTGATGGAGATCCATCAATAACTGTGCCACCCGCCACCACAGTCCTCCCTAGAAGACGGCTGGCTTGTTCACTGCCATTCAGTCCTTCAAAGTAACATTCATCGATGCACTCGAGAAAACACATCCAGGGGTTCAATTATTCATGGTCCATGGTTACTCTAGAAATAGCAGGCATTGCCAAAAAGACAACCTTACAGGGAGGAAAGAGTTAATTCTCTGAGAACGCTGGGGATGTTTTTGGAGCCCAGTTTTGAATGGTATTAAAGCCTGATTTATTATCACTATTATGAACTACAGTCTGCGCATTACTAAAAGTAATTATTATGGTTCTCAGACAGTATCTGCATAATGTTACACACCAGACAATTCTTCTGGCAAAGAGCATACCCTCAAACACTCCCTTGCCATCTTGATCCATTATAAATAAGCACACCTAGGGGTGTTTATACAGACTTCTACATTAGTCTCTGCTGATTCTTCTCCCACATTAATTTGAGCAATAGTTAATTCACTTCAGTCAGGGCTATGTATGTTTCCAGTTCTATACAAACATTTGTGCAGGAAGATGTCAATTGACACTGGCGGCAAAATCTAGCTTCTTGAGAATCTCCTTCTGCTGCCCTTTCCTGCCTTTCAGAAGCAAGTGTCTAGCCCCTGTGAGCTTACAATTTTGTGGGAAATGTTTGATGAAATCCCAGAGGACATACCAGGAAGCTCAATGAGATTTCCAGTGACAAAAGGGCAGGATTTCAGTGGGCTGCAGCCCTTTGCCTGAAACGGAACAGAGGGAAAGGTGCCAGTTAAGCAAATCTGTGCAGTGTTTCTCAATATGCATAATAGCTGCAGGTCACCAAAAAGAGGAAGTGGAGGAGAAGGAAGAAGACGATGAGGCGGCAGCCACTGCAATAGCAGCAATAGCAGCATCAGGAGCCAACTTTTCTTGTCACTGGACTTATCTGACCTTGTGGCTCTGACTTCAATGCTGTCTGCTGCGTAAGTGCTTACTCTTGGTTCTCCCCAGCCTTTTATTCCTTAACAAAAAGCTCTGGAATTACAATCCAGTGCATCCCTGCAGATTACTTTCCTCAGGGTCATAGGACTGCCAGAATAAAGGGCACGTTGGACACTAAGCCCATCTAGGAAGAACTTTAATTAATCCTTCAATTAAAATACTTATATTTTATGTTTTAACCCAACATAGGTTCACAAACTGGCTAACATTAGTAAAAATCACAATAAAAGCATAAAAATCAAACATACAAATCCTAAAGTCCTTCTACAAAGGTGTGCATGAAGTACGAACAAAGAATAAAATCAGAAACATAGCGGAATCACTGTCCAAGACCATATACAGTAGTCTGCTGAAAATAGCAATACAATCAGCAAAAAGCCTTCTAGAACAAAATCATCTAAATTTGGATTAGGAGGAAGTAGTTTTCATTTCCATTGGTAGCCAGTAGTCGCAGCTGGTGCAAAGGCCTTGGGACAGGCTGCCACAGGCCTGTGGGAGGGAGCTGGGGGAACGGCAGAGAGGGAAGTGGACTATAAGGATCCAGGCAATGCCAGCAGTATGCACAGAAGGACATGATCGAAGTTCTTTGTCTCCATGCTGATGACAAAAAGGTGGTACCAGGCTTGTCTCCCTCCCCTCAGCTCCCTTCCTAAGGGAGTGCCTGCCTCAGTGGGGAAGCAAGAAGCGTGGGCACTGAAGGTGGGAGCTGGCAGCATGGCAGACAGAGGGAGGAAGAAGACGCCTTTCCTGAGCTTCAGCAGCTCGGCATGTGGAATATCCTTTCTCTTCCACTGCACAGGACTCCTTCCACCTCTGGCAGGGGAAAATGTTCAAATGACTTTCCAAAGAGGAACCAGGAGAAGAAGAATGTGTGTGTGTGGGGGGGTGGACTTGGAGGGGAAAGAAGTAGGTGGGTTTAGAGGGGAAATAAATAGGAAATAGGTGGGTTTAGAGGGGGAAAGCAATGGGTAAGAAAGGCCCCCTTTCCAATGAAGATTCTGCATAGTTGCAACTTGCAAGAGCATTTCCCTGCTTTTCCGAGATGCCTCACTTTTTTTTTGTGACCCTGCCGCACACACACTTCTTCCTAAAAATGGGTCTGTAATTCCTCATGGCTCACTAGCAGATAGTCCAGCCCTAGAGACAAGGATGGGTCAGAGGTGAAAGGGGCACAACAAGCCAATGTGAGGCCACCAGGCCAGCACTAACTTCCTTTTCCCCCTCCCCCCAGACACACATTTAATCTGGGGGGGGGGAGGCTGGATCTGCTGCTGTCACATACCCCACACAGTGCCAGGGCTGCTCCAGTGATGGCAAGAGCCGCATTGAAGACTGACAGCTTTCCCCAGCCAAGCCTCCCCTGGGCCTTGCAGCCTCTCCCTGGGTTGTGGCCACTCCACAGCTGTGGCTGCTTTGTGCTTGCTAGGCCTCCAAATCCCAAACAGCAGAAGCAGTGGCTGCGGCAGCTGTGGAACGGCAGCAGCAAGGCCCAGGGGAGCCTTGCAGTCTCCTCCTGGGTTGGCGCTGTGTTGTGGTGGCAGCAGCAGCCACGGCAATCCTGAAATGATCGACATTTAAAAGGACGCTATTTCCTCTCTTTCTCCCCCCCAGACAGCCAGTGAAACCACTGGGCTGCCCGCCGTGTCTGGGTCAATAGCAGACGCCTGGTAACCCTACGACCATTTACAAAAACTCTACAGTAAAATGCTACCATGTCCACCATAAGCAAGCGCTCCCCATAGGGATGCCAGCCCCCAGGTGGCACCTGGAGATTTCCTGTTACAACTGATCTCCCGATGACCAAGACAGTTCCCCAGGAGGAAATAGCTGCTTTGGGGGATGGACTCCATGGCATTGTACCCTGCTGATGTTAGGGTTGCCAACCTCCAGGTGGGGCCTGGAGATCTCCTGCTTTTACAACTGATCCCCAGCTGACAGAGATCAGCTCCCCTGGAGAAAATGGCAGCTTTGAAGGGTGGGCTCCATGGCATTGACCCATGCTGAGGCCCCTCCCCTTTCCAAACCCCACCCTCTCCTGGATCCACCCCCAAAGTCTCCAGGTATTTTCCAACCCAGACCTGGCAACCCTAGCTGAGGTCCCTCCTCTTCCCAAACCTCACCCTCCCCAGGCTCCACGCCCTAAAATCTTCAACTGTTCCCCAACCCCGAGCTGAACCCTACCCCCACGGCATCAGTGGGCAACAAGCCAGGATGCCAGGAGACCTCTTGCTACAGTGGGAGGCCTCCTGGCATCCCAAGACAGAGGGGGGAAGCACAAAAATAAGCAGGGCCAAAAAAGAAGCGTTCAGTAGGTTCTGAACAGTAGGGAGCATACATTACAGCTCCTGCTAGAGTTCAAAGGCAAAAGACATAGCCTGTGTTACATTAATAAATAGGGTTGCCAAGTTGAAATTTCTCCTTACCGGGCATAGAGCATAGAGTTTTCCCTCAGATGACCGTGGCCCCGCCCCCAGCATGCCCGGCATGGTCGCGTCACTTTTGGGTGACGTGCACATTGGGGTGGGGATCCCCCCGGGGCCCGATCCATCGGCGACGGGGAACGGGCCTCTGGGGCGGGGGTTTCCCCGCCCCCCGGGGGGACTTGGGAAGCCTATTAATAAAGCTGCTCACATGCTGTCCCCTTCCCAACCATGAAGCATGTGGGCGGGTTCGTACAGGAGGAGGCTGGGCTGCCAGTTCTGGGCTGGGAAATTCCAGGAGATTTGGGGGTGGAGCTTGGGGAGGGTGGAGTTTGGGGACAGAAGGCAGCTTAGCATAAGCCATAAAGTCGGCCCTCCAAAGCTGCCATTTTCTTCAGAAGGAAATGTCCTCCTCCTGATTTTCCTGTCCTGACATATACTTCACCTGGAATTTATTTATTTATATAACTTTTCCCCCTCAGCTACTTCTCCAGAAAACTGCTCTGGACACCTTACACAGATTTTTAAAACAACACAAAGTTTTAAAGTAATCGATGACTGAAGCTACCCAAGGAGCAGCACTAAATCATAAAAATAAACTAATATCAGCACAAGATGAAATAAAAACTAAACCACAAAGCAGCCAGAAACCAAGACAAATATCAGCTTAATACAGGGCCAGTCAAACTGCTACAGATAAAACATATGGCAAACAAAACAGTGGCTAAAATAGCAGGGGGGACACTCTGTTAAAAGTTCAAGCAAATAAAGTTGTCTTTCAGTGCAGTCCTAATGGGGAGGGGCTGAATTTGCTCAGGGAGCTGACTGACCCTTACACCAGTTTTGAAGCATGGACGGCCTCAAAAGGGAATTAGATAAGCGTATGGAGCAGAGGTCCATCAGTGGCTATTAGCCACAAGGTATGGATAGGGGCTCTGGGGCAAGTGATGCTCTGTCTTCTTGGTGCTTGGGGGGGGGACAGTGGGAGGGGCTTCTATTGTCCCGGCCCCACTGGTGGACCTCCTGATGGCCCCCCTGGTGTTTCTGGCCACTGTGTGACACAGAGTGTTGGACTGGATGGGCCTTTGGCCTGATCCAACATTGGCGTCTCTTATGTTCTTATGGTTTATCTCCAAGTTACATCAGCGTAAGGGCCAGTTATGCTGGTGCAGGGCATTGCTCTTTTGCACTGGCACAGTTCTGGCACAGATCCCTGCGCTGGCACCCTAATGGGTGTTCTGGGGGGATATGGTCACATTTAGGTGGCTCCCTAAGTGTTTCCAGCGCGAGAACACCCCCCCCCCAAACAGGCACAGAGTTGTGCCATCAAAAACAGTGGCATAGCCCATTGGTGGTCATTTGATGTGAAATATAATTCTCCCCACACTCCTTGGGCCATGCCCACAGGAACCCTAGCAGCTCAGGATACCAAGTAAGTGCACACCCAGTCACCACCCTCCCTTGTGCTGGGCTCACCCCCCTGCCCTACAAATGCTTTTGGCAGGTTGCAACACAACTCATGAGATAAGGCACATGGCACGGGTTGTTATCTAACAGCTCCCTACCATGCAGACTTAGAGCGAGTGCTAACACACGTTGATGGCAGGGGAAGCACAGACAGGGCACTTCGCACTACTGAGTGAGCACTTGGTGGGAGAGCAAAGTCCACAGCTTATGGCTGACCTCTCCCAGCTTTCACCCCAAACAGGTACCCCATCTCCTCTACCGGGAGCCAAAGGGGCAGCTGTGCACTAAAAGGTAAGCAAGGCATCCTTCCCCCAACTCCCTTCCCTTTTGTGGCCACCAGCAGTGACAGTGAGCATACCTGTCAATGACACTTCCCACTCCTAACCCTGACGTCCAGGGGGCCCTGCAGGAACCACTAACCCCCCCCTCAACCTTGCACACAAAGGGGATTGGTGTGTGTGGGCTGACTCAGGAGAGCTGCAGGGGGAGGGGTGAAGCTGTCAGCTCTGCACTGGACCACCTGCCTTGCCAGTTGGCCAGGCTCCCCTCAAACAGAATGCAAGGTGGGGAAAACCCCACCATCCGGAATGCTGAGCGATTCCACATGAACCCATTCCCTAGCAGGAGCAGAAACCCCTGATGGAGCTGCCAAGGTGCTCCCTTCATTCACTGGCGGTTTGGACGTGAGCGCCACACAAGTGAGAAAGGTTAGGATAGTGTGAGCCAATGCGTGTGGGGGTGCAGGTATGGCTTCAATGCACCTCAGGGGCCATCAGGTACACTGCAGGGTGGCCTCTGTGGAACCACTTAGTGGTCACCATGCACTCAGCAAAGCATGGATGCTGATGCTCCTCCATGTGTTTATTGATCCTGCAGGTGTTGGTCCAACAGGGAGAGCTGCAACCCCAATCAGTGAGCCCCATGCCCTGTCCGAGGCAGAAGCCTACTCTTGGAAGGCCGCATGGATAGCCAGCCTGCTGGTGTGTTGGACCCCTGCCACTTGGAAGCCACACCTGGAGAGAAATAAGCAATTGGCCTGTGGCTCAGTGGAGGTCGAAGTTGTGCGTTCCTGCTCCATTGCCCGGCAGCTCTACAATAAGGTTCAGTCCGTGTCAGCACCTGGGGCTGTTTGTGGCGGGATGTGGTTGGGGGGAGGGTGTGGAGGTTGAATCACAAAGCAAATACCCCTGTTTGCCCAAATAGATGAATAGGTCTCATCCTGCCAATAATGGAGGCACACAAGGACACACAGATGCAGGGGTGGGCTATGGTGCAGCTCCCTGTTCCCCCAGGCAACAGCACACACAACCCATGCAGAGATGGCAGGGTGCCCCAACATCTTATTTGGAAAATTGGCTGGGGGGGGGGCAGAGAGCAGAGGGAGGCATCTGCTTGGGTTGGGGTTCTCCAGAAACTTATTACATGGGTGGGCACCCTAGAAATGGACCTAAGAGGTCTCCAGAACCCTCTGGGCACCAGTGTGGATAGACTGGCTCGTCTGGGTTCAGGCGGACATGACGAGTTCAGGCAGACATGAGCAAATTGTTTAGAAAAGGCCCCTACTGGTGTTTGCCTTGAACGGCTGTATTTCACCCTTCGAAGCAGAGCTGGTTAGTTTCAGGTGTCTCTCATTACTAGTGGTACCATATTTTGAAAAGCAAAAAAAAAAAGAGGACCTATTTCTTGACTACTTCAAACAAAGAAGAAGAGTTGGTTGCTATACCTTGCTTTTCTCTATGCAAAGGAGTCTCAAAGTGGCTCGCAATCACCTTCCCATCCTCTCCCCACAACAGACACCCTGTGAGGTAGGTGGGGCTGAGAGAGTTCTGACAGAACTGTGACTGGCCCAAGGTCATCCAGCTGGCTGCATGTGGAGGAGTGGGGAATCAAACCCTGTTCTCCAGATTAGAGTCTGCCACTCTTAACCACTACACCACACTGGCTCTCAAGTGATCACTATGACAAATCTCAGTTTTAATACCCCTACTATTTAAGCTGTGATAACTGCTACTAACTAGGAACATTCCTAACCTTCCAACCTCAAAAGAGGACATTTTCATCAGTTTTTAAAAAGAGCCCAAAAGAGGACAGACACACACAAAAAGAGGACATGTCCTCTAAAAAGGGGACATCTAGTAACCCTGCTCACTACCAAGGCCTGGAAAGGCCTCCTGGATCCCAGCAACCTCGCTCCAATTTGGGTATGCGAATGAAGGGTCAGACTGAGAAAAGGCCATGGAGAACGGATGCCACAGGGGAACATTTGCAAAAAGGATCAGTGCCGTGGCCACTGTGTGCAACAGGCTTCTGGCTGGTACTTCCATTGAAAATGGCTACCACAATGAAAAACGCAGCTGCTGTGGGTGGTGTGCCTGGACTCAGCTGCCTGTTCCTCCTTCCAGGGCCCTCAAAGCTAGGAGCACCCACCCTTTGTGAGGTGGGTGCATGGGACTGCACTGTGGAGAGCTCAGCCATCCATTCAGATGAGCAGGTCCTTCTGTGTCCTGGCATGGCTGGATGCTCAGAAAAGAATTCTGGCTCAGCTGATGTCTTTTGTCAGCACCAATAAATCCATGTCCTTTTGTTGCTGGTTTGTTGTGACTCACAGAATGTGGGAATTCCTAGCTCTGTTGCCGCTGTCATTCCTTCCCCTTTTCAGGAAAAACTAATGAAACTTTGGTTTCTCTTCAGATCGTATAATATGGTTAAACAAGAGAGCTCAAAACCCAGGGTGGGCCATTAAAAGGCACAGCTCTCTGGCTGGCTGTGCCCCAATGGCCACTCCTTCCACACCTGTGGGCCAGGTGCCTCATAATGCCCTAAGGATGGGACTGTTGCCTGAAATGGCAACACTGCAGCACTTCCTGCCTTCATCACCCGCAAGGCCATGCCCAGGTGTGTGGGCGTTGGTGGCAAACGGGGGGCCAGGGTGTGTTGGTAGCAAATGGGGGGCATCCCTAACCCTGCCTCCCTGAGATGTGGATGCCATGTTGATGTGGTGGTAACCCTATCCCTGCGGCTAGACGCCTGGTGGTGTTGGGGAGTGCTAGCCTGGCAAAGAACCCCGCTGTACAGCAGAATGATAGCAGGGCCTTAAGTACTTGAGCAGCAGGCACACATGCCACCCCAGGGGCGCCTGAGGTTCCTGAACCCTATAAAACGGCCTGGGTGGCAGGGCGTCTGCAGCACCAGATGTGTTCCTGCACGTGTTCCCACTTGATGTGGCCCTTGATGTCCTGGCACGCCACTGCCTCCTCTAACTGTTCAGGGTCCTTTGGGTGGAACCAAGGACCCTGCGACAGGGAGCCACAGAGAGGTGGTGGCAGGCGTTGGTGCATGGCCATTGCTGGGGACAGTTCAAGCACTAGGTGAATGCTCTGATTCCCCTAACGAAGCCTGCACAGCAAAACGCATAGGGACTTTGTACAATAATCAATCAACTATCACCTGGCCTCTTCCTCTCTTTGTTCTGTTGGCACATTACTGGGTGCAGCCCATTTTTTTCTTTGGCTATGTTGTGCAGCATTGCACAGATGACAGACAGCTTGGCCACTGCCAGGAGCCGCATGGTGCAGCGCCTCCCAGTATGGTGAAGGCAATGGAACCTCATCTCCAGTTACCCAAATGCCCACTCAATGACCATTCATGTTTGGGCTCGATTGCAGGCTGCATAGTCTGTCAGGTCATCTGCAGGATATGGTGTCAGAAAATATGGGAGGAAGGGGTATTCTCAGTCACCTGATAAGGATGCAATGAGACCTGTCAGGGGAGGTGCCTCCTGCCTGTGGGACTCGCCATCCCCTTCCTACTCTACTGACCCAGGAGCCATTCCATTCCCTCTGGCCATGTGGTCAAAACAGCTGGCTGAGGGCAGATGATGTGAAAAATCATGTCTCATGGACACTGCCCAGGAACTTGGCCACGAGACCATGCACTGGTGGTCACAGAATGTCTGCACATTCAGGCTATAGAAGTGATGGCAGTACTTGAGCAGCAGGCACACATGCCACCCCAGGGGCGCCTGAGGTTCCTGAACCGTATAAAGCGGCCTGGGTGGCAGGGCGTCTGCAGCACCAGATGTGTTCCTGCACGTGTTCCCACTTGATGTGGCCCTTGATGTCCTGGCACGCCACTGCCTCCTCTAACTGTTCAGGGTCCTTTGGGTGGAACCAAGGACCCTGCGACAGGGAGCCATAGAGAGGTGGTGGCAGGCGTTGGTGCATGGCCATTGCTGGGGACAGTTCAAGCACTAGGTGAATGCTCTGATTCCCCTAACGAAGCCTGCACAACAAAACGCATAGGGACTTTGTACGATAATCAATCCCCTCTGTATGAAATTCTTCCCCTCTATGTTCTGTTGGCACATTACTGGGTGCAGCCCATTTTTTTCTTTGGCTATGTTGTGCAGCATTGCACAGATGACAGACAGCTTGGCCACTGCCAGGAGCCGCATGGTGCAGTGCCTCCCAGTATGGTGAAGGCAATGGAACCTCATCTCCAGTTACCCAAATGCCCACTCAATGACCATTCATGTTTGAGCTTGATTGCAGGCTGCATAGTCTGTCAGGTCATCTGCAGGATATGGTGTCAGAAAATATGGGAGGAAGGGGTATTCTCAGTCACCTGATGAGGATGCAATGAGACCTGTCAGGGGAGGTGCCTCCTGCCTGTGGGACTCGCCATCCCCTTCCTACTCTACTGACCCAGGAGCCATTCCATTCCCTCTGGCCATGTGGTCAAAACAGCTGGCTGAGGGCAGATGATGTGAAAATTCATGTATCATGGACACTGCCCAGGAACTTGGCCATGAGACCATGCACTGGTGGTCACAGAATGTCTGCACATTCAGGCTACAGAAGTGATGGCAGTTTAGGTAGACCTGCAGCTCCTCCCTGGGGGGGACAATGAGGGCAATGTGGGTGCAGTCCACAGCCCTCACGACATCGGGGAAGCCCACAAATGTTGCAAACCCTGCCTGTATGGGTGCCAGCTCTTTCTACTCAGTGGGGAAGCACACATGCTCCTGTAAGTGGCCCAGCATGGCATCTAGGAAACTGTGCAGGCAGCAGCTCACAGAGGACTGGGAGATCACAAAGACCTCTGTCACAACCCCGTGGAAGGATCAGGTGGCCATGAACCTGAGGGACAGCAGAACCTTCTGAAGGACAGAGAGATGGTGTGGAGGGTGGGAGCTTGGACCGGGGGGGGGCAGCCCTAACTTCTTGCACAGGCAGGCCTGTAGCCAAAAAATAAAATAAAATAAAATTATGGGGAGTCAATGAATACAGTGGCGATCATCCAATCATTATTTATTTATACTTTATTAGTTATTTACCAATTTTCTACTTGAGACTTGAGGTAGATTACATGGTATAGAACATGGTAATCAAACCGCATGAGAGCTCTTATAAACAATGCAATAGGACTAGGCTTACAAAAATCACAAAATGCAAAAAAGTGTCAAACAAACTATGTTGAGCAGTGCAGAAAATGGAATTACAAAATGCTGTAAGAGCATGATGGAACATATAAGAAAACAATAATATATAGCGTACAATGTGGCATAGACTACAGTCCTGTTCTGTATAAGCTTTATAAAAATGCTCTCCCAAGCAACGGTTTTACATAGTTTGCAGAATTAAAGAAGCGTGTGAGCCTTCTTCCAGTTACTGAAACTGTAAATTCAGCCTTCTTTTCTCTGTGAATCACTAACTCAAGGTGTCTAACGGTGCCACCCAACAGATGGGAAAGATCAGCAACTGCCCATACACACACATTTTCTGTTGTGGCTCCCATTTGTGGAATGGCCTTTCTTTGGCAATCAGGAAAGCTTCCACACTTTTGTCATTCTGACAACTATTTAAAACAAAATGGTTCAGGAAGCTTTTATAAAATGAACAGGACTGTGAACTGTATTACCGTATATTTTGTACTGTCTCCTGTATGTATCGTCCTGCTCTTACTGCATTGCTTTCTACCTTTGTAATATCGTTTCCTGCATTGTTTGGCATACCACGTGTAATTATTTTTGCTCTGTTTAAAATTGCTGTAATCCTACTCTTATTGCATTGTTTATTAGATGACTCATGTGAATTACTGCATTGATTTATACTGTGTAATCCATTTTGAGTCAGTGAGAAAGGTAGACTATATATATAAACAAAATAAATAAAGTGCACAGGATCAGGCTGTGAATGGGATTCTTTTCTAAGTGAACAAACATAGGGCCAAGCAACAGTGGCCAACAGGTGGGATCCTTTCCCAGCAGCTTTCCATCTTCAAAGCAAACACCACAACCCGCCCTTGTGATTGAGATTCCTGTGGGTTATCATATATTAGGAAAAGGAGGAGGAGGAGGAGAGGAGAAGAGATTGGATTTATACCCTGCCCTTCACTACCCAAAGGAGTCTCAGAGCGGCTTACAAACTCCCCCCAACAACAGACACCTTGTGAGGTAGGTGGGGCTGAGAGAGCTCTGACAGAAACTGCTCTTTTTCAAGAACAGCTGTGCCAGAACTATGGCTTGCCCAAAGTCATCCAGCAGGTGCAAGTCGAGGAGTGGGGAATCAAACCCGGTTCTCCCAGATTAGAGTCCACACACTTAACCACTACACAAAAAAAGAAGGCGTGTGCTCACTTACCTCTGGACCTAAATTCCTTATTGTCTCCTGTTCTGTCAAAAATAGTTTCTCCAGCAATAAGAGTTTTACAGGACTACCGTGAAACACTGTCCTCTTTGTCTTTTTCTTTACTTTCTTCTGAGTCCGCGACTTTTTTAACCCTTCATTCCTTAAGTGCTCTCGCTGTTTTACTCCAACATGATTTCACTCCCCCACCCCTGCAGGCTTTTAAAATCAGGACTCTTTAGCCCTGCTAAATGCTAATTCTGTTCTAGCCAATTGCATAGAGAATTCACCCTTGGAAAATTTATGACAGGCTTCACATTTTTTACCTCAGCTTCTTCCCTTTTTTGGTAGAAAATTTACACCTGAAAGATTGTGACAGATTTCACACCAACCCCGAATGCTGATTGGAGGGGCATGTCAAATGATTGATGGGGCACTGCCCCCTTTTTTCCACACTGTGGCTTCTGGCTTTCTTATGGGATGGGCTGAGGGAGAAGGGTTCATCAAAGGGCTTCTGGGGGAACTGCTGGAGGCTGTCCAGGCCCCTGGCACTCCCCCCTCAGCCATCCCTCCTCCTGCTCCACCTCCAAATGGATGGCAGAGGGGTTGGTATGGGGATGCCCTAGGCAGCACGTGCGACCTCCAGGATGGTGCAGCTGTTGGTGAGTGGAGGGCACCTACAAATCTGCCTTGTTGCGATGTCAGCCCCCCTGCCCTTCTGGCACTTGGGAACCTTTTGGTCTGTGTGGGCAGTGAGTCAGTTTGGGGTGCCTGCCCAGGACTTCTGATGGGAGTTGCGTCTGTTTAAGGGGGTGTTCTGCTGACAGTGAGGGAAATTGCTGTGGACTACCCCCTTTACCCCCTGCCTGTGATGGATGCTTGGCTCGGCCTCTTGTTACATGACCCCTGGTTGGTCCTGGCTGCCCTGTCGATTACCCCACTGCTACCTCACAGCACCACCACAGAATGCAGCAGTGCAATTGCCATGGATGCTACTGCAGTAGCACCCAGGAAAAACAAAAAGAACCCAGTTGTCTTGGCCAGCTGTCTCATAATATATCCCCATACAGAAAGGACTTAAAGGGCAATGAAATGTGCCATGCAAATTCCCCAAAGGACAGTATTGCAAAGACAGGGTGACACCACCAAAAAAGTCCTGTTCCTTCTTGCCACCCACCTTGTTTCCACAGGTAGGGTATGCACAACGCTAAAGATGGTGGGCAGATTGATAGAGAATGCTTTCATGAGCTGTTAGAACAACGCTAAAGATGGTGGGCATATTGATAGAGAATGCTTTCATGAGCTGTTCATGTCCAAAGGGCTTCATTTCTTTTTTAAATGGATCAATATCAAGTTAACCAGCATTGTGCATAAATAGAACAGCTGAGGGTGACCAACTGTACATAAGCTAAGAGAAGCAGCTGTCCCCAAGCAAGTTATCCATAGGGATACAGGGCATTTGATACGTGGAAAAATAAGCTGAAGTTTCTCCTGAATGTTGCTTGTTGTATGAACCCATCGGTGGAAAGCTGATTTGCTGTTACCATGTGTTCTTTGTTTCAGTCAGTTAAGGGTAGAAAACAAAAAAACAAAAAAAACTTCATCCTCATAGTCCTTTTGATCTTGCTTCATGAGTTTTAATCTTTACTGACTCACAGATCAACTCTTGAAAAATTTTATGCTTCTTATTTTAATAGGACTGAGCTCTATATACATGTTATGCTGCTATTCCTTGTATCCGCTACTTTACTTTAGGAAATTGCAAGGAGGATAAATCAGCCACACTGAAGGACAGCAGTCCATTTCCCAAAAGAAAGAGACAGACAGACAGAGACACTGAGACTTCTGGTCCTGACATCCTCCATTGGATCCAAGTAAAATTATTAATTTCCTGGAAAAATTAGACTGTGACTCAATTTTTGCTTAAGCCTATCACCGTATTTGACCCCTCCCCCCAACATGGAAACAGTCTTAAGCAGAAAATGACTCGTTTTATCTGGATTTGATGGTGTTTCCTAACTTTTTCTGAACTTGCTCTGAACTCTGCAAACTCTCCCCTTTTGTCTAACAGTGTTTCACGTTGAATCATTCCACTGCAAATGGTAGCCAATGAAGTTGAGTGGGAGCATGGAGATTCAGCTAGTAATGATATCATGCCATGTTCTGTATTGCTAAAATGTTACTGTGAGAAGAAACATGGCTGCTATTTTCAGTGGCAGTTCCACATCATCCATAGTCTATTTCCAGCCTTGCCAGTGTATTATGATGTTGATCTATTAGCTCTTGTATGCATGTAATTGTCATAGGTTTGGAGTCTGTTTTCTACAATTGCCATGTCTCTCTACCATGGCAGGAGACCCTGTGCTGGCCACTCCACTTCTCACCACCACCACTCCATTGCCTGGTAGGTAAAAAATTAATTTAAAAATTGCTGTTGGCCCAATGGTGTGATATTACTACTAGGTTAACGTGGAAGGGACATCAGGCTCCTCTAGGAATCACCAGAAAAATTTCAGTTTTACCACAGAGTTCCCAGTGATTCTTAGAATGCTTTGATATCACTTCTACTTTCCCCCCAGAAGGGATGTCACACAACTGTGCTGACAGCATGCACCATACCAACTCCCACTGGGTGCCAGCCATCATCTGGCACCCTTTCTGGTTACTGTGAATGGCTCTGTCCTATTGGCTTAGGTCTTGTGGGACACCTGGGTGAATGGCTGTGTCCTATTGGCTTAGGTCTTGTGGGACAAAAGCATAGCAATGTTCCTTAACAACTGTGGACGATTTCTCATTGGCTGGAGATGGTCCTCTAGTGGTTCTGTTAAGGCACCGATTAGAGCTTGGAGGAGAAGAGTGTCCCAGATGACACAAGGGGAAAGACAGTGTGTGTGAAGAAACAGGATGGACATTGTGTGTGAAGAAACTGGGCAGAGAAAGAATCAAACAGCTGAGAATTGGCTGAAGCCCCTTGGATCACGTTCTGAGGTGGGGTAGTAGGTCTGCTGCCGCCCTATTGAAGTTTCTTTTTGCCACCATCTGTGCCGTACTTTATATCCCCAAACAAAGCAAATATTAAACACCACAGATCTCCTGTGTTCTCTGCTCCAAAGGAACCAACCCAGATAAGCACCATCCCTAGAACAGCCTGCTGCTCAGAGAAGTGAGGAGCATGGAATATTACATTTCAGTGGACCTGAAAGCAAGAAGGTAATTTAAGGAGTCAATAACCAAGATTAAGTACTTGGGGGGAACCAGAACTGCATGAACACATCTTGACTTCTGACTTGATTCCTCTTAGCATACAACCAGAATCTGAAGTAAGTTGAAGCCTTCTGTTTGTAAGAAAGTTTCCCTGAAGCAATAAGGGTGGCCTTTTCAAAGGCAAAAGTGGGAGGGGGGGTGCTGTTTTCCAAGGGAAGAGAGAGACATTTATGAGCTGGGGCTGGCCTTTGAAAACAACCGTCCTAGATTTTTTAGTATAGATTAGATGAAACAGCATGCAAAGTCCTAAACAAGCACTTTTGCTATTAGGCTGTTGAAATAATAACAGTGTGAGTAGTTATTCATTGCTGTAGCTTTATTCGAACAGGCCAAGAGGGTCAACCACAGTGCACAAGGAGCCACACTGTAGCCTGCAAAACCCAGAACTTGCTGTATGAGCAATACTGAGCACAATACTGAATGTTAAAAACCTTATGATTTCCCTCCTGTCCAGCTGGTGTTTTAGCGAGACAGGTACTTTATGATGATTACATTTTCTTGAAAATGTTAAACATCTGGAGCCCAACATTACAAGGCAGCCTTTGTACCACGGGTAAGTTATCTGCAATAAACCAGCACTTGTTGCTGAGAGTTTCAAGTGGAAGTTTTTAAAAGAAGAGAGAAAGAGCATGAGAAGGAGAAACACAACACCTTCAAACGTAGCATATTTCAGCCCCCAGAGATGTTTCAAATATTTTCCACAGATGACTTTCAGGAGCTACCTCCCCCCTTGCCCTTGCAGAATAGCAGAAAGCAAAAGTCAAAGAGTTGACCCAAAAAACATCTTTCCAAACAATGGGGAGAAAAAAGAGGTTTGATGTGTAGCATTTGATGTGATTGCCTGGCACATGACCTTATCCCTATGTAATCGATTGGGGTGTGTGTGGATAGTCTTGCTGCATAGGAAGCACACCTTTGTTGGGATAAGGTAGGCAGGCATGCTATTGTCTCTGTCTCCCTTTCTCCTTTGAAAAACGAGCTGGGGAGATCTTCTCCCCCAATCCTTTCCGTGTCAGTTTCAACTGGGGTTCATGAAATGTAATACAGTGAAGAGGTAGCTCCTTGTTTTTGTCTTCAAATTAATGATGACTGACTGCTGCAGAAGAATTCAGTACTGTGAATAGTCAAAGTCCCGGAGAACATCCTGAAAGCACAGGTCTACTACCGAAGCAAAGCTTCTTGGCCCTGTAACAATGAAGGAGGAGGAGGAGGAGATTGGATTTATACTCCACCCTTCACTTGGAGTCTCAGAGCAGCTTACACTCCCTTTCCTCTCCCTACAACAGACGTCCTGTGAGGTAGATGGGGCTGAGAGAGCTCTTTGAGAACAGCTCTGAGAGAATTGTGGCTTGTCCTAGGTAACCCAGCCAGCAGCTGTATGTGGAGGAGTGGGGAATCAAACCTGGTTCTCCAGATTAGAGTCCGCCACTACACCAAACTGGCTCAAGGATGAGGGACTAATGGAACCACATGCAAACTGTTTTGAGCTCAGTGGAGGAAGAATGGGGTCTACATATAATAGTCACTTATGGATGGTCTATAATTTTTTGGGGGAAGCTCCCTTCCAATAGTGAAAAATAGTACCAGTATTCGAATGAGAAAGCTGTGTTACTTGTAAGTACTGGGACCACTGTTTAATAAGGTGTCCATTATTATATTCTACACAACTCTCAGTGACAGGAATGGATGTGCTAACTGAAGAAAGAATTATGTTTTCCCACTGAGAAACTACTGCTTTTCAAGGGCTCAGAAAACACACTATCCCTACAATCAAAGCACTTTCCTAATGTCTGGATTGTCTACAGATTAGTAATTAAAAGTAGATGTGGCAACCCAATGGCATCCCCCTAAAGGGAAGGGTACTCACAGGTATGGCCAACCCCAACTCCCATGGGGTCATTAAATGATTAATCAGTAATGTTTATAAATGAGGGGATGGAGTGACTACTCATTAAATTTGCAGATGACACCAAATTGGTAGTAGTAGTGAAAACACTGGAAGATAACAATAGAAAACAATGAGATCTGGACACACTGGAAAAGTGGGTGGATGGGAATAAGATGCAGTTCAGCAAGGATAAGTGCAGAATTCTACATCTGGGTAACAAAAATGAGAAGCATATATACTGGATAGGATACATACTTCTGGGTAGTAGTGTGTATGAACAAGCACTTGGGTATGGATGGACTGTAAGCTAAATATGAGCAGTCAGTGTGATGCAGTGGCAAAAAAGGCTAATGTGGTCTTGGGGTGTATCAACAGAAGCAAAAAATCCACATCACAAGATGTCACAGTCCTGCTATATGCCACATTGGTCAGGCCACACCTGGAGTACAATGTGCAGTTCTGGAGGCAGTCTGGAGGTATCTTATCTGGAGGTAAGGATGTGGATAGAATGGAGTGGGTACAGAGGAGGGCAACAGAAATGATCAGCAGTCTGGAGACCAAGCCCTACGAGGAAAGGCTGAGGGACCTGGGAATGTTCAGTCTTGAGGATGAGGGGTGACATGACTGATCTCTTTAAGTACTTGAAAGGCTGTCACTTAGAGGAGGACAGGGAGCTGTTCCTGTTGACAGCAGAGGTTAGGAATCACAATAATGGGTGTAAATTACAGGTAGGAAGATACTGGCTGGATTTTGGGAGGGGAAATTACAGTAAAAGTAGTTCAGCAGTGGAATTAGCTGCCTAGGGAGATAGTGAGCTTCCCCACACTGGCAGTCTTCAAGCAGCAGCTAGGCAAACACTTCTCAGGGATGCTTCAGGCTGATCCTTCATTGAGCAGAGGGTTGGGCTAGATGGCCTGTATGGCCCCTTCTAACTCTATGATTCTATGATAAACCTATCAGTCAGTCAACTGGAAACCAGCTGTGCTTATGAGCACTCAGTGTCTTCTGTGCACGCAGTGCTATACAGAAGGCACTCTTCTCATCCTTCCCCACAACTGGAGCTATTTTAATGGTCTCCACCATTACCATCTGTATCTACTGCTCTCCTAGTCCTGAGGATTAGAGCCACAGATTTAGATTAGAACCAACCAGGCAGTTAAGACTGTGGAAGGTAAAGGATACTGTCCTGTTTTGTTGGATTATAGGTGTTGCAAGTAGATAAATAGGTACCACTTCAGTGGGAAGGTAACAGTGTTCTGTGCGCCTTGGTGTTTAGTCATGGCGGCCACATGACCACGGAAATGCCTTCGGACAGCGCTGGCTCTTTGGCTTTGAAATGGAGATGAGCACCACAACCCTAGAGTCGGATTTGACTGGCTTTCGGGCAACGGAACCTTTACTTTACCTTTACTAATACTGCTGTCACCAATCCTGCATCATTTCCAGGCTGTCTATGTTTAATTTTGGGTGCACCATCAGCAGCATGCACCTAACGAGGTCCTGAGCAAATGAACTCTAATTATTTGGGGGTGGGGAAACATTTCGTGGTTTCAAGCATGACATTGATGCATTTAGTGAGAGGGGCAGAAACAGGTAACCTAAACATTTCACACTTCCTGTGCTTGAACACTGATCTCATCCAAAAATGCACAAACCACCACTGAGGAGATATACATGCCATCAGCACACTGCATATTTCCCAGGAGAGAGATGTGAAAGTTCTACTCCACACCAAATGAGAACACTGAAGAATAAAAAGAGCGAAACAATTGCGCTGTCCGTTTCTTTCAACTACATCCCACTCAAGGCCAATCTCAGTCAATGCCTTTAGGCCACTCACAGCCTCGTTGCATCTTCCCACTTTACCTACCCTCCCATTCTGAAAACATCCAAAAAGCCAGACAATTGACAAAATGCAGAGCTTCTACAATGTAAAATGTCTAGATGGATGTCTGAGAAAGCTGTGGCAAAGTTCCAGGAATTTGTAACTGTCAGGTAGCCCTGTCATGGATCTGGAATGTGGGATTTTTTTCTCCTCGTTCTCAGCTCTACCCTGTCCAGCTACTGTGTGCTATCTCAGGCTTGACCTTGTAGTCTCCAGCGGCAATTACTCAGCTGGGAACGCAATGGCTTTTTGCTTAGATTGCTTGCTTGCTTTGCCGCGCACACAAAGTATAACCATTGGCTTCTGCTCATTGTGGGGGGGGGGGAGTTTGATTTCACTGTAAGTCAGAGGCCCCTATACTGAAGGTTATTCCTGACACAAGGTGTATACGTGATTATTAGTACTGGACCCATCAATAAACACTTATCTTCTTATGAAGCCTTGTGTGGTGTGACCTGACTAACGACCCTGACAGTAACTAACCCTGTGTATCTCTCCCCCCTCCCACTGAGAGCTACAGATCCACAGTGGTAATTTATGTAAATGTAACTTGGCTAACCCAGGCTAGCCTGATCTCATCAGATCTTGAATGCTAAGGACGATTGGGCCTGGTCAGTATTTGGGAGACCACCAAGGAATACCATGGTCATGAGGTGGAGGCAGGCAATGGCAAACCACCTCTGAATGGCTCCTGTCTTGAAAACCTCCACAGGGCTGCCATAAATCAGATGTGACTTGACGGCAACAACAAAAAAGTTGCTGGGGAAAAAATAGTCTCACTCTAATTATGTGCATTGCTTCTATAAGACAACAACTCTAATAAGGGTCTCACTGGCTGATAGTGATCTAATACTTTACTTCCTCTATGAAATGACTTCCCTAGAAATGCTCATGCTGCTCCATGTGGAAAAATATTCCAAGGCCTCAAGCTCACTTGTGACCATTTCCACCTTATAAGGACAGGTATTTTTGGTCGCTTCACAGTATTTTCCTTCTTTTGTTTCTGCAATACAATAAAGGCACACCAAGGCACCCTCCCCCCCAGCTTTGTACTGTGGCCTCCCAATGATTGACAATCACACTATTTTTGCCATTCTCAGCAGACAGGGAATTACTGAGCTCCTAGAGGGGCACCATGTATGGCTTAGGGTCTTTGTTTGATTTGGTGGATCTGAAGGAGGGAAAAGCCAACATTGGAAGTGTACCCCCCCGCTCAAAATGAAAACAACAAAGACCTACTTCACTGCATTTTTGTGACAAGTACAGAGAAGTGTCATCAGTCTGTATGCATTCAAAAGGAGATATTTTTAGTAGGATTAGGAACTGAAATGTACATGTTTTCCAAAAACACAAGGACAATGGGTAAATTTGCCCAAGCAGATATGTGTGCTGTTTTGCATTTGAGTGCTAAACTCTGATCCACGGGAACAGAAAGCAGAGTCTTGGTAATGATTGAGCACAGCAGGGTGTCAGCTGTAATTCAGTTTCAGATGAAGTTACAACTCTGACACAACTTCAGGTAGCTTAGACAACAAAGACAGCCTAAGCAAGGGAGGTGAAATCTTGGCTGCTGCTCTGCTCCGTAGCGTGACCATAGTATGATACACCTGTCTCAGTCTTTTAGGTAACAGGCAGAGGCTTGCCCCGCTGAACAATGTCTCCCATTGTACTGACTGCTTTCACAGTAGTTCCTATTGACTGGGAAGCCCAATCCATCAGCATTTGTCAGAGCCTATAATGTACACAGGCCTTGTTAATTCACATAGGCATAATATGAACCATGGGACTCCAGGGCCTTTCTGGTCGGCACTCCTCAGCACACATAGTTGTCTATCAGAGGCACAAGAAATGTCAGGAGAGATTACTGGTAAGCTTAACAACCAGTCAGAAGAAAAGGGATAATATTTAAACAGGCATTTAGAAATGATGTTTAAAATACTACCTAACTTTGAACATACTCCCCCACACACACACACCCACCCCCGGGGCTTTTTCAGTTTGGAGGAGGGAATTTCT
>NW_015173148.1:68904-81280 GCF_001447785.1 Gekko japonicus | reverse complement strand
GCAGCTCCAATTCAGATCTCTTCCCTGCCACTGCTTATCTTCAAAGCATTATCTAGTGGCATCCTTAGATTGTCTGTCTTTATTGTGTAAGGTACACTAGGTATGAAGTAATTTTAAGAAAAAATATATATTGGCATATTAAGAACATAAGAGAAGCCAATGTTGGATCAGGCCAGTGGCCCATCCAGTCCCACACTCTGTCACACAGTGTCCAAAAATACCAGGTGCCATCAGGAGGTCCAGCAGTGGGGCCAGTCCTGCAGTCCGCATCCACAAATAAAATTGCTGTTATAGAAGAAGTAGTGGTGTTGTTATTTTAAAGACTTGTGTTCCTAAAACTTCAGTGGGATGCATCTACTGGAAATTTCTGATGACAGTGGGATTTCTGTCTGCATGATGGAATGTCATCACCTCCCTCTGCAGCCTGAAATGGTCCCCAAAATGCTGTTCTTAGCATGCAGGGGACCCAAATGGACAGCATGAGGGGCAATTTGGGGGAACTTCATACCTTAGTGATGTTCTAAATGTTGCTTAATGGTGACAAAGATGGTAGTGAACAGATATTAGAGGAAAAGGGCTGGAGAAATGAGGAAATCCATTGAAGGGCCACCCCACGAATTCCTATGTTGGTGAGGCAGTGAGCCAGAAGATTGTAATCGACAGGGCTATTTTTGGGCAGGAACGCACAGGAACGGAGTTCCGGCTGGCTCCTGAGTTGGCCACGCCCAGCAGGAACTCATTAGCATAATAGGCCACACCCAACAGCAGAAACTCATTAGGATTGGCTACATTCGGGGTGTATGGTCTAACATGCAAAGGAGTTCCTGCTTCAAAAAAAGCCCTGGGTTTTGACAACAAACAAGGTAAACAGAATAAGAAGCAAAAGGTGGGAGTGGCTGAATGACAACACTGTTCAGCTACCAGACTCTCAATTACCTTACCCACTAATGACAGATTTGAAACTGGGCGGAAATTCACAGGATCTGAAGGATCCAGAGTTGGTTTTTTTTTAAAAAAAAAAGCGGTACAACCATGGCCTCCTTAAGACCCTCTGGATAGACCCCTGTTTCCAGGGACGAATTGACAATATCTAGCAACGGGCCCCATATCCTCTCATTGCCAGCTTTCACCAACCATGAGGTGCATGGATCAAAGAGGCACATGTTTGGTCTGACAGCATCCAGGATCCTGTCAACATCAGCAGAGGAAAGCAGGTTGAAGGTGTCAAAAACTGAATCCAAAGGCAGCCAAGGAGTCCCCAATTCACATACTGTATCAATATTGGCAGGTAGGTCGCAGCAGAGCAACAAGACTTTATCCACAAAAAAGTTCATGAATGCCTCACAGCTAACAGCCAAATTTCCTGGATTTTGGTGTCTCTCCATGAGAGATGTCAGAGACCAAATCACCCTGAATAATTTGGAATACTGTGTGCAGTTCTGGGCCTCCCTCTACTAGCCAAATTCAGACGGCACGCTTTGAAGGGCAGAGACCTATCTTTTTCTTCTTCTTATGTTATACTATAAAACGTCATGTGCCCTGAGGCACTAGTGAAAGGTTGAAAGCCTGGGTCTTCAAAGGAGGTATTATCCACACAAATTGCTTTCATGTCTCTGCTGCACCGTGTCATTCTTCACGTCTTCCTAGCTTTAAAGGAATTATTTATTTAAAGAATAATTATTTATCCTTCTGAAAGGCATGGAATATCCATACTGTGGTTTGTTTGTTTTGTTGATGCTCACCCATCAAAATGTTGCATTTGGGTCCAGTAACTTCCCACCACTGGCTTTAACCAGCCATGTGGGATATGAGTCAAGGATGCATGTGGTCGGCCTGACAGCGCCCAGGATCCTGTCAATATTGGCAGAGGAGAGCAGGCTGAAGGAGTCAAGAACAGAATCCAAAGACGGCCAAGGGGTCTCCAGTTCACATACTGTATCAACATTGGCAGGTAAGTCATGGCGGAGTGACAAGACTTTATCTGCAAAAGAGCTCGGAAATGCTTCAGTGCTAGTAGGTGAATTTTGGTCTCTCTCCATGAGAGACGTCAGAGACCAAATCCCCCTGAATAATTGTGCTGGGAGAGAGCTAGCAGATGTGCTGGAGGCTGAGTAGAATTCTTTCTTTGCAGCCTTCACCGCCATTTCATAGGATTTCATAAGCATCCTGTAAGATGCTCTTGTAACATTGCCGCCAAACTCACTCAAGTCGTTTAAGCTCCCATTTCATCCCGCTAAGTTCTACAGTATACGAGGGAGATATCTACAACGAGAGTGTAGAGGACGTTGGGGGGCAACCTCATTGATGGCTTCGGAGAGATGGGAGTCCCAGTCCTCTACCACAGGAGAGTAGAACTCATTTGTTATAAGGGCCAAATCTATATATATAAAAGAAAGTCCCCTCACCGAAAAATCAATGCCCAGGCCAAACCGCTCGACCTAGAAACACCAAATTCGGGGAGCGCTCCTACCATGACGTAGATGCTCACTAAGAAGGAATTTTTAGAAATTCGACCCCTAAGTGGGTCAAAAGGGGTAAAATGTGCTCCCCCCATTGATTCTTATGTGGCTGCCAGGCTGCTGCCTCCTTGCACCCCCCACTCTCTGATTGGTCAGGTGCAAAGCTCAGTGTTTTGAGGTAAAAACAACAAATACAGGGGACTACAGAGAGCTAATGACAGTTGAGGAAATCAGGAGTGGCCTACCACCTGAGAGGTGAAGCAAGCTGCTGGTCCAGCCTCCCTATAGTTTCAAACATGCTCCCCCCTCCTACACCTGACAGGCAGTTGTCTGTCGGGTGCAGCAGCATTGCAGGGTACTTAAAGCGACGAGGGAGCCTGCCCCAGCAGTAACACCTTAGTGATCCTGCCAGCCCCGCCTCCACAGTGGCTTCTAATACTCCTCCCCCTCCCCCTCCTACATTGGACAGGCAGCTGCCTGTCAGGTGTAGGAGAGGAGGTGGAATGCTTACAGCTGCCAGGGAGGTTTGCTCAGCAAGATTGCCTTAGCCCTGCTGCTGGTCCAGCCTCCCTGATACTTTTAAACATAATCCCCCCAACAACAGACAGGCGGGTGTCTGTCAGGTGTAGGAGCAGGGTACTTTAATCCATCAGGGACACCACCCCAGCAGGATCACCTTAGTGATGCTGTTGGCCTAGCCTCTCTGATGGCTTCCAACACACTCTCCCCCACCTCCTACACCTAACAGGCAGTTGACTGTCAGATGCAGCAGCGGTTGTAGGGTACTTAAAGTCACGAGGGAGCCCACTCCTGCCAGCCCCGCCTCCACAGAGGCTTCTAATACTCCTCCCCCTCCTACACTGAACAGGCAGCTGCCTGTCAGGTGTAGGAAAGGAGGTGGGATGCTTAAAGGCGCCGGGGAGGTTTGCTCAGCAAGACTGCCTTAGCCCTGCTGCTGGCCCAGCCTCCCTGATGCCTTTAAACATAATCCCCCCAACACCAGACAGACTGGTGTCTGTCAGGTGTAGGAGCAGGGACAGGGTACTTTAATCCATCAGGGATGCCGCCCCAGCAGGATCACCTTAGCGATGCTGCTGGCCCAGCCTCTCTGATGGCTTCCAACACACTCCCCCCACCTCCTACACCTAACAGGCGGTTGTCTGTCAGGTGCAGCAGCAGTTGCATGGTGCTTAAAGTCATGAGGGAGTCCATCCCAGCAGTCTACAGAGAGGTCCTTCAGTAGAGAAAAAAAAGTATGTATGTCTCACTTTATTTTTTACACTACAATCTTCTCTACTAGAATTCCTACAACAAATGTCATATTTCAAACTTCACATCATCAGTATTATAACTGGATTTACGGAACTTAAATACCGTAGCGAAGCACGGGTATCAGGCTAGTCTGACATAAACTTGAGACCTTGTTGGGCTGGACCATGTGTGTCATAAAATGTAATGCCAGGTAGCGGAGATAGAAACTTTATAAGGGACACAGACAAACAGAATTAACGATTTTTGAAACATTAAATAAAACATGCTTAAAACACTAGCACTCTTGCAATATTTTGTCTATTTAACAGTCTCTGATAACTGACATCTCTTGCTCTGAATTATTGCATCAAAATGTCTGTGCTGTATCCAGGGGTCATTTCGTAGAAATAGAGGTGCAGGAGCTCATTTGCATAACTCATTTGCATATGCCACACCCCTTGATAAAGGGCAGGCATGCAAGCATGCCTTTTTCTCCCTTCCCCATCTGGGGAAGGGAAAGAAAGGCATTTAAATCCACTCCCTTTCCTGAGTTTCTCCGCAAAACCGGAGAGGCTCAGGGGGAGAGGCTCAGGGGGGGCATGCCTGCCTTCCCTGCCCTATGTTCTCCAGGTGCCCTGCAGCTGCAGGGTACCTAGAGAACATCGGGTAAGGAACCCAAGCATTTAAATTCCCCCCCTTCCCCTGAGACTCTCTGCAGAAGCGGAGAGGCTCAGAGGGAAGGGGGGCATTTCTGCCCGCCCCCTCTTCCCTTCCCCAGCCTGCTCACTGTGGCGGGCTGGCTGGAGAAGGGGAGGGGCGGGCAGGGAGGCAGACATGCCTGCGTTCCCTGCCCAATGTTCTCCAGGTGCCCCGTGGCTGCAGGGCACCTAGACAATATCGGACAGGGAACCCAGACATTTAAATCCCTCTTTCCCCGAGTCTCTCCATAGAAGCGGAGAGGCTCAGGGGGAAGGGGGGGCATTTCTGCCCACCCCCTTCCCTTCACCAGCCTGCCTGTCACAGTGGGCTGGCTGGAGAAGGGGAGGGGAGGGCAGGGAGGCAGCAGGGGGGAATGGTGGTGGGGGGACCCCGGGCTCCTTAATGCCAGAGTGCCGCTCCACAGTGCTTCGGTAGGAAATGACCCCTGGCTGTAGCAATCTTGAGTATGCTGTTCAGGTGTGTAAGCTGCAAACCTACTTTTGATTTATTGACATTCATTACAGAAATCTCATGCTCAGTGTTCTGAGCCTAGGATCTAGGAGAAAACATGAACTGGCTGGGCACTGCAATCTTTTTTACATAAGTTGCTTCATGTGCTGGTCAAGAACATGAGAAGGCATCCTGACAGACTGAGGGCCATGTGTTTGTCTACAAAACTATAGTCTTCCCCAGAGAAATAACTACAACTTCCTGCAAAGGAAATGTGCTGGGTGAACTTGGTCTGGACACACATTCTCAGCCTAATCCACCTCACTGGCTCTTTGATATTCCTCCTCTAAAATAGTTCACATTGCTTTCTTACTGAGAAAGACTGGATCATGAAGGCATGAATACAGTGAAAAGGGGGAGGGAACCCAGTTGCACCCAGCAGAGCCTGGCATAAAGAGTCCAACAACACACACGCACACACTGTAGCAAGGCACACAAAAGCTCATATCGTGAACAAAACTTTGTTGGTCTTAAAGGTGTTTGACATTTCTCCCGTGTGATTGAGGCAGCCCGGCAAAGCAAGCTCTCCCTCATTCCCGCCTTCCCTTCAGGGAGGAGTCTCATCCAGTGGAAGGAAGGAAGGCTTCCCTTTGTCTCCTGCAGCCTGGCCAAGAAGTGAGTTCTGGCTGTTCTCGTCCTCCCCCTGGGAGGAGGAGGGGAAGGAGCCTCAGCCAGTTCTTTACCAGACTCTTTCAATCACACAGGAGAGGCTTGTCTATCTATCTCTCCTGTGTAATTGAGACTGGTAAAGCAACCTGTGATGTTGTAGCAGCAAGAGAACTGGAAAAGGAAGCAGGAAACAGCCAGGGCCTTGCTGGCTGGATTGGAGCCCTCTGAGGGCCTGATCTGGCCTGTGGGCCACATGTTTGACACCACAGCTCTACCAGCTCATCTAATGAGGCACCGAAAGGCATTGGATCCCGCAGAGCATTCTGAAACCCAATTGGGTCCATTAATAAATAAGCTTGCCGCCTAGACAGAAGAGGGCAGAGAAACCCAGCCAGGCCTTTAAAACCAAGTGGTCTGACCATGGAACTTCTTCCTTTGAAGTCAGACCCACGTCCATCCCGCCCACCCAGCGGTTCAAAAGCCCGTTAAAGGGCTAGTAGATGAATGGGAACCTATCCTTAGTAGGGTAGGGGGCACCCCCTCGTCCGAGGAGTGTGGTGTGCGGCAGCGGTGAAGGAACAGCAACGATGGCGGCAACGGCGGATCCTGGCGGCAGAGACTTGAACAAAACTTTGTTGGACTTAAAGGTGTTTGACATTTCTCCCATGTGATTGAGGCAGCCCGGCAAAGCAAGCTCTCCCTCATTCCCTCCTTCCCTTCAGGGAGGAGCCTCATCCAGTGGAAGGAAGGAAGGCTCCCCTTTGTCTCCTGCAGCCTGGCCAAGAAGCGAGTTCTGGCTGTTCTCTTCCTCCCCCTGGGAGGAGGAGGGGAAGGAGCCTCAGCCAGTTCTTTACCAGACTATTTCAATCACACAGGAGAGGCTTGTCTATCTATCTCTCCTGTGTAATTGAGAGAGACTGGTAAAGCAACCTGTGATGTGGTAGCAGCAAGAGAACTGGAAAAGGAAGCAGGAAACAGCCAGGGCCTTGCTGGCTGGATTGGAGCCCTCTGAGGGCCTGATCTGGCCTGTGGGCCACATGTTTGACACCACAGCTCTACCAGCTCATCTAATGAGGCACCAAAAGGCATTGGATCCCACAGAGCATTCTGGAACCCAATTGGGTCCATTAATAAATAAGCTTGCCGCCTAGACAGAAGAGGGCAGAGAAACCCAGCCAGGCCTTGAAAACCAAGTGGTCTGACCATGGAACTTCTTCCTTTGAAGTCAGATCCACGTCCATCCCCATGCCAAAGATCAAATCCAGTGTGTGGCCTGCTTTGTGTATGGGGCCGGAAACAGATTGGGAGACTCCCAGTGCTGCTATGGAAGACACCAGGTCTGAGTAGAGGCGGCAGCCTCGGCTGCATGGACACTGAAGTAACTCAGAATTAACCATTTCAGGAACCTCAAGGGCCACTAAGCTACTGCCTCTCAAATGCTCAGAAGGCTGTCTGTTGGTGCACTAGGCGGTCAGTACACAAAGCAGATTGCCAAACTCTCCTCAGTGTCCCACACAATCAATACTGGTGGAGTGGTTTGAAGGAGAAAGCCTCCTGGATGAGTAATGCTACCCCACCCCCACCCCCAGGTTCGAGATTGATGAAGGATCAAGAAACCTTGGGGGAAGAGTTCATTCAAGGAGACTGTTTTGCCTTCCCTGACCCAGGTCTCGGTCACACAAGCCAGATCCACATTTTACACTGCAACATACTCTTGCAGCTTTCTGGTTTATTATTTATAGATCTGGCATTGCACAACATCAGTGTCAAAGGGGAGTCTAACATCCTAGCCTCCGTGTCAACGTGTCTCGGGATGGGATGAAGATTGGAAAGAGATCGAGCATGTCCATATCTCAGTCTCTTTACATGCCATAACCTCCCACCACCATACCTCCCTCTGCCCCAGAGTACTGGGATCGCCAGCCCAGGGATGGCACCCAATGTGATGTCATTAGTTTCCATCTCCCAATCTCACTACTATCCCCACCACCACTGTGTCATTGTGGCTGTGGTCACACACACTAAATAATCCACTTTCAATGCACTTTCCAACTGGATTTTGTCAGTTCACACTGTAAAAATCCAGTTTGAAAGTGGATTGAAAGTGGATTATTTAGTGTGTGTGACCACAGCCTGTAACAGAATTAACCAATTTACAAATATAATAACTACAGTCAATAGTCTAAAAAATAGACAATCTAATCAGACAGGTTAAAAATACCCCTACAAGCCCCCCTCCTACCCAAACCTCTCCACTTATTATCCCCTCCCTACCAAATTTCCATTGTCAGGAAAATAAAACTTTTTTACCACACCATCCAATTACAGCCAATTAAACTAAATTAAATTTCTAAATCTAACTAGGAGGAGGAGGAGGATGGAGTATTTTGTGCCCTGAACACCAACTGGGATAATCCTGTTTGGTAGCAAGATGAGCTACCTGGTTTGGTTAGGCAACATCCCTGTCATGTTCACATCTGTCAAGTTACTTTTTCTCCCTCAGGCTTCTTGTGATACCTAAGTAAATGAAAGCAGACATGTGGCACTAGAATAACAGTCAGGTTAGAAAGCTTCCACCTAACCTGGAATGTTAGATATAGCTATATATAGATACATATAGGTATACATCCAGGATGCCCAAGAATATATCAAAATTAGAAAGCAGGTAATCACAATGAGTCCTTTCCTGAAAAAGCTTCCTCTGTGCCAAAAGGACCTGAACAACTTGGATAGATGGTAACTGAGCAAATCCAAGCCTTCATGGATAAAACTGATTATCAGTGTAATGTACATGTTTCAACTTGCCTTAAAACCTGGTTTTGGTACTGAAACTCCTTGGTTGTCCTTCCTGACCACTGTTGCCAGGAGAGAGACAGGAGTATGCGATCTAGTTGATTCCCCTGAATCTCAAAGCAGTCTTTGACAGCATCATCCATGGCATTCTTTTGGACTAGCTGGATGTACTGAAGGCACCACGCTCTGGTGGATGTTTTTATCTGACTGGTTTCAAAAGGTGATGTTGGGGTCAACTGCTTATTCCAGAATGCTTGTGCCATAGTAACCTACAAGTTTCCATCTTATCTGCCATGACAGTTAACATCTACATGAAAATGCTGGGAAGAGCATTTAGAGTTATTATTGTATGGCAGAGTTACAACAAGAAGCATCTCTTTCTAGCTCACCTCCTTGTGGTGCACCCTGGATAGCGCTAAAGAACTTCTGGCTACCGGACAATTAGGGTTGCCATTAGCCCAGTGGGGGCAGGGGATCCCCCGATTTTGCAAGCTCCTGCCTGCCGCTGGCTAGTGGGGAAAAATCCCCTCCCCAAACAATGTGCTTGAATCACCCGGAAATGACATCAGGACATTGGCAACGTTGGGGGATGATGCTCTGGATTTTGGGCAAAACTCTATGGTTTGATGTGATTATACCATAGAGTTTTGTGCAAATTCCAGAGCGTTGCCCCCAAAGTGCCAACATCACTTCCCCCCATCCCCCTGCCAGTGGGCAAAAGGGACCTGTCAACCATACAGACAATCGTAGGATCTCCTGGCTGCACTACACACATGGAAAGAAGCATTCAGAGTTTTGGAGATATCAATATACTGATGATGATCGGCTCAATTTCTCCTTACAGCCGAGTCAGCTGAGATGTCCTGAACAAGTGCCTGGGGGTGTCAATGAACTGGACGAGGACTAATAAACTGACCTTAATCCAGATAAGACTGAGTTGTTGATTAGCAACATGGAAGACTGGGAGTGAACACTCAGCCTATTTTGTACAGTTACACTGCCTCTTAAAAGAAGTAGGTACATAGCCTGGGATTCTTTTAGACCTGTATCTGAACACAGAAGTGTGGGTCTCCTCTGGAGGTTGCATAGAGGAAGTAAGAGAGAGAGAGCATGGTGGATCCTGCTCTTTTTATACACTATGGAGTTGGGGGTGGGCTTCACTGGCCACTTCCCCTGTTACATCCCCAGTCCCCAGGAAGTTGCTTAGGCAAAAACTAGTTGCAGGAGGATGGTGGGGTTGGGCAATATTGATTCTATTACTACTGGCAGGGGCACCTTTAGAAGACAATAGCAGAAGTGGCCACGGTCGTTAGTCTTGATGGCCCGATGACTGCTCTGGCTGATGGGCTTGGCACCTAAGTGTCAGTCGGCTAATCCCTTTATGCAAGTAGATCTTTTATCATACTGGGTAGCATAGGTGCAGTATCTGGTGAAGGTGTGTGTGTGGGGGGGTGTCTGCGTGCTAGCAGAGGCTTCTGTCCATGGAGTCTTTGTAGATGTTCAGGTTTCCCTTGCATGGCATGGCATTCCTCTACAGCATGCTTTTACTGGCTTCTGTGTGCTGTTCACAGCCAGGGTGTTTGGCTCATCTCTGCTGCGTTGCAGGTGAGAGGTGGCAGGTAACCCATGGATCCATTCTTGGTCTGGCACATCATCTCAGGAGCGAGGATCACTCCCTGTGTAAAAGCTGAAAAACAAAAGATCCCTACCCACTTTACAAGATCAGTGCTGCCTGAGTTTAAATACTTTCACCAGCCTGCAGTTTGCATTGCAAGGGCAAGGGAAACAATAGGCAACCCCTTTCAGTTTTGTGGTCTAATCAGGGATTTACTTGCATAATCATTCAATCTGAAACTAGGCAGTATTCTCACAAAGCATTGAAAGTCATTCTATTTTGGCCTTGCATTTCTGGGGGTGGGGGAGGACCCATTTTGGTTCTGTAGATGCCCAGCAAGTCAGAACCTACTCTGAATGGAAAGATAAACATTGCTAGTTGTAGAAACGGGTCTTTTACTTCAACATTCCAAAAAGAAACATTCCCATTCCTCTCCTTTAACTTGCCACTAGCAGTGTCCCACTGTCCCACATGCACCATGGACCTGTGTTCCCTCTAAGCTGAGTTAATGTGAGCTAGCTCACAGTTTTTTAGCCTCCGGCTCACACATTTTTGTCTTAGCTCAGGAAGGGATGGCTCCAGAGCAAACTTAATTTATGCAGCAGCCAAACCGCTCGCTCACAACTTTAATGCCAGTAGCTCACAAGGTAGAATTTTTGCTCACAAGACTCCACAACTTAGAGGGAACATTGCCATGGACCTAGAGGTGCTAGCTGAATGGAAAGTGGCTTCATTATTTACAAACACCCAAAGGAGACGCTCAAGAGAACTCTGCCGTCATGCAGTGGAGTAGTGTACCTTTGCTCTCAAGTTAGGAGACAGAAGCCTCTGTGTGTTTCTCAGTTTTAATTGCTACCTTATTGCCAAGTACAACAAAGAATATTAAAAAAAAAAGAATAGACGGCATTTTGTTGTAAGGTTCTCTTCCCCCTCCTTTCCCCACCAATGGAGAGTGGGGTTAACAGGTGAAACCAGCATGCCTTTACGAGCAGTGACTCAGGTGGTACAATCCAGTCTGGGTTCAGCGTCAAGAGTCGTTCTCATGCTGCGCAGGGCTTTATGGTATCAGTTATAATAATGAGATTATTGTTTGGTTGCGTGCAAAGCTCTCGACTCAGGGATTCTTGTTGCTGCCTCCTCCCTAGAAACCACAACCATGTTAAGTTGCACCTCCCCCCCCCCACTTCCCTCCCTGACAGGTAAACATTGGGTACCCATGTGAAATCCCTGCAGGAGAAGGCTCCGCCTGAGCCTTCTGTGAACCAGCCACACAGGCAAGGGGGAGAGAGTGCTAGCTTCAGCATTCCTCATCACTGACTCAGCAGCAAGCAGAGCAAAGGGAGACGTGAGCCAAGTCACGCTGCCTAGTAAGGGTGGTGATTCACCTGGTTGGTTGTAGGTGTCCCTCTCAATTCCTTCTTTCTCTGGCATGCTTCAATCAAGAAAAAGTATGGGTTAGTGATACCTTGGGAGGTGGAACTAGGGTCTCTCCCCCATGTCGTGGTTGCTTTCTTCTAGCTCTATTTCCAATCATTCTTTTTTGGGAGGTCAATATAGGGAAGGTGGAGATTGTTGCATTTGGGCTTCCCCCACATGTGAGCAAAGTTTCTGACAGGCAAGGCAAGGGAGAATGAAGAAAGCCCAGGGTATACTTCCTTCAACTGAACTAAAAAGGTGATGGTTTTGACATACCTTAATTTCCTGATGTTGATGCTTTAGGGAGCCGTTCATGCCATTTGAACCCTTCTCTTGGTTAAGATTACCAAGAAATTCCCCACTGAAAGAACAAGGAAACACTGGGTTACAAACTGGTGCTACCAATCAAATTCCAAAACTATTTGTGGGTAAGGAAAAGTGTAGAAATCTGCATGACTGTGACACCCTTAGGCAGTGTGGAATTTTACCTTTAAGCACAAAAACTGGTGGCAATGTCACCACCTTGGAACTCTCAGATTTCTTTACCTAACAGCCTTGCATTTATAAAGAAAGAAGAAAGGGGACCCGCTTCCCCCTTCCTCCCTCCGCAGCAGCAGCGGCGGTGAGGCCAGCCCGCCAAACCTTCTCCCACCCTCCTGTCCGCTGTGGCAGCGGCAGCGAGGCAGTTTTTACTTTTTTACTTTTACTCTTTTACTTTTGGGGGGATTTAAATATCCCCCCGATATTTTTTTCACCTTTTTAGATTTTTGTGCACACCTGGGGACTGCCCCAAGTGTGCAGGAAAATGTCCCTGCCCCCCAGGTGGCCCCAATGTGCGGATTTAGATATCCGCACAGAGAGGGGCGCCTTCGCTATTAGTATATAGATAAGACGGGGACCCGCGATACTCGCGGGGGGGGAGAAGAGCTCCGTCTCCTCCACCCCCCCGCTCAATGTCCCGAGGAGGCAGCGGCGGCGGCGGCGAGGCTGGTCCTCCCCCCGCCCGCCCGGCTCCGAGGCGGAG
>NW_015173148.1:44921-68817 GCF_001447785.1 Gekko japonicus | reverse complement strand
TCCCCCCCCCCCCCCCCCCACTCTCTCTCTCTCTCTCTCTCTCCCCCTCTCTCTCTGTTTCCACCCCCCCACTCTCACTCTCTCTCTTTTGCCCTCCCCCCCACCAGCTCCGACCCGAGGGCCGCGCGGCTTGGAAGTCGCGCGGGCCTCGGCTCCGTCTCTTTCTGGCTCTCTCCCCCCCTCACCGTCTCCGAGGCACCTCGCACTCTCTCTCTCCCCGGCTCCGGTGGCGACGTTCCAGAGCGTCCCCTACGCACGTGCAGGAGACGCTCTTGCACTTTCGGGGGGATTTAAACATCCCCCCGAAATTTTTTCAACTTTTTTTATTTTTGTGCACACGTGGGGACTGGCCCACGTGTGCACAAACTTCCCCCGGCCCCCCAGCTGCCCCCGGAGCGCTGATTTAGCGATCCGCTCTCCGGGGGCAACTTTGCTATTAGATATATAGATCTTTAGAACACCTGAGCAGTGGCTGCAGAGGCTCAGAAACAGAGAGTTCTAGACTCAAAACTCAAGCTATATACACTCAAGTCCAACTCATGCTTTTTATATGGGTTCTCAAATTCGCCATCCCTATAAAATGGTAACAAAAGGAATAATATTTTACCTCCTACTATTACTTGCCAGAATATGAAATACAAAATTAAAAATACTGTACACCACACTGTGATGTGCAGACACACTGAAATGTTACAAACTGAGGCTGTTTTGCTCCAATTTTTTTTTTTAGTATCCTCACAAAGTTTTCCCCTGGTGGTTCTGCTTCTGTGGTTTCCTCAGGTTTGACCAGTGTTTCCCAAGCCTACATTGCTCTGATCATTGCAGAATGGTAAGAGTCAAGAAGGATTTGCCCACCGTGTGGACAGAAAGGTGTGAATTTCAGAACCTGTATGCTCATATTGGTGCCATTTCCATCCATATTCCTTTACATGTGGCACCCCTACCTCCACTGCCCAAGGGCTTTCTGCCAGCTTTTAAAATAACTGGTAGTTGCTGTGCTGGTATAGCATCATAGCACTAAAGAGATACAGCTACTATCAATTACAAAAACAGCAAAAAACCCTCAAAGAAGCCCTCTGCTCTTGGGGGAGGGAAAATGGTTGACTTGAGATGATGCTCGGTTGCCACAGGGAATAGTCTCTGCATAGAAGCAGTATAAAATTTCACACACTAAAATGATGTGTCCAAATAAAATCACAATTTCCTAGTGGTTTTTTTAAAATGCTAACTACCGAACAATTAACCTCTTCCCCAAAGTACGTCTGACATATTTCTGTGTGTGTCAACAAGCTGCTAGGCTTTAAAAAGTGCTAAAGTGAAATAATCTGCTCTCCAGTGATCTAATCCAGAAGGTAAACACCTGTTCAACACAATACACCATCCTGAACTAGCCTAATTAACTAAATATTTAGTTTAGCTATTGTCTTGGCAATTGTGTTAATGGGGAGTTACTCGAATTATCTAACTGACCACATTCTTAACAATCACTAAATCTTTTTACAGTATATTTCGATCAGGCTTGTGTAGAGGAATGTCTTCTATTTTGGCTTCCACAAACAAACTATTGCATCTAAAACAATGACACACCTTCAGTCAGGAAGCCTTGCGGTTGCTTTGTTGGACAATTGTTAGTAATGTAGTCAAGAAGACATATTGGTAGTTTTGGCTGACATCCAATTTAATGTGGGCATATTGGTAACCAGCATAACATTGGGATCATATAGTTTTATAGCTTTGACTAGCCGTAAAGCTCGTTGTAGAAGCAATACAACAAGCTCTAGAAGGATATGATAGCAATCCGCTTTCTCCCTCCTCCCCAGACCCCGGGGCCGAGAACCAAGCAGAATGCCCTGCCAATGCCTTCTCGGTCACCTGCCTGTCCAGCTAAGCTGCCCACGGCCATCTCCAGCCCAAGAACTAAACAATGCCAATTCGCTTTCACCCCGCTCCCCAGACCCTGGGCCGAGGGCTAGTGGAATGGCCCATCAGTGCCTTTCTGGCCTGCCGGCCACCTGGCTCCGCCGCCTGCCTCTGGGCTGACCTGCCTCCTCTGCCTCCCCCTCGACCTCCCTGCCAGCAGCCCCGTTGAAAGTCCCCGGTAGGCGCGGCGGCCACCACTCTCCTCCTGGGGCCGCTGCACGTCGGAATTGGGGGGGGGGCTGCCAAAGCCTTCTTTGGTTCCAGCTCGGCCGAGGCAGAAGCGCTGGGCGGTGGTGGAGTTGGCAAGCGAGCTTCTGCAGGGGGGGCTGCGGGCGCCGCTCGGGGTGGAACACAGATGTGGTTGGATTTGCTGGGAGGAAGACCGATGGGGAAGAGACCCTTCCCCCCCGGCAGGGTGCCAAGCGCACTGGCTTCACGCCGGAACTTACGCTGGGAGAAGTGGAGCTGAGAGCTGCTGGGCGCCCTACAGAGCTGCTGGCGGAATTGGGCGGCGGCAGCAGCAGCAGCAGCCTGCTTTGACGGCCCTCCCCAGACCCCAGGACCGAGAGCCAGGGGAACAGCCCGTCAGTGGCTTCCTGGCCGGCCGGCTCCGCGACCTGCACCTGCCTCCATCCCAGCAGCATCGCATACAGGCAGCACGGTGACGTGCACCCGGGCACAGCCAACCATGATGATGGCGGTGCCGCCATGAGAGGGCTCGGCCTCATCACCGCTCTCCCGCCGGAGCGTCCAGCCCGTTCCGTTGCCTCCCAGCACACTGAGGCTGAGCCACTAGGTGCCACTTGTGTGGGCAGGAATCAGGCAACGCAGCCAATGGAAAACGGGACACCTTGTGATGGGCAGTTCAGGCAGCCAACTGATTTTGGCGCTGATAGAGTTTCGCCATGCGAAAACAGGATTATATATAAGGACAGGATTACAATCAAAAGGATTGTCAAGAGCTCCTGGACTTGAATGAGGAACTTCAGGGTTTGTGTATAAAATTTAGTCTTGGTAAGCTAGTGTGGACCAGATGTGGTCAGGCTGCAAAACTCCCTTCAGGTAAAGAAATAGAGTATACAACATCAGCCTATAAAATTAGACAGCATGTTGTTGTTGAGCTTCCACCTTTCCCTTGTCAAGAACAGAGGCCATTATCCTGCTTTAGGAGCTCTCCTACACCTTGTGGCTCTTTTGGTGGATAAAGAGTCACATAAGTGGAAGGAAGGCTCCATACCTTGCTTACTGGAGTGGTAGAATTCAGGCCGCTGGATTCAGCTTGCTGTATTTCAGTTTCCAGCTGTCCATATTTCTGCTCTCCTGTTCAGGTGAAACTACCAAAGCCTCCATCTGGACCCTGACAAAGACAATACTAGCTTTGGTTTTTAATTAATGTATGATGAAAGTATATTTACAAGTTTGAATATTCTATTTTTAAATAAGTTTCATTCTGTCAATTACCTGCTAGGCAGATGGTGCGGCAGAGTGTTGGCTTACCTGAACATGAGCAATGGCTTGTTCAGTCTAAGGAACCAGGCCAGTTATAGTAGCTTCATAGGGATAGCTTAGCTTCTTTAAGAGCAATGATAAGCAGGGCTACTCAGAATCCTAATCAGGATCTATTCAGAGAGTCCTACTCCCTCGAAAGAGTAACAATGCATTTTCCTGTCCGTAACTGATCAAGGGACTAATGGTACAATCTTAAAGGGACTGCACTGTTAGTCAACTGATCCCTGCTGGGCTAGAAAATGCATTATTATTATATGGCCATCTGTAGTAAGGCACGACAGCATAAAAGCCATCAAGCCATCCACTTTGTTAGCTTGCAGATCACTATGCTGGTGCAGAGAGTAAGGCAGCTAAGTCACACCACCAGACTCCCTAGTTCAAGACCACAAGCACCCTAACCTTACCCATTTAGCCTTAAGCCACCTCAAGCAAGTCTCTGGAGAGATGGCATATAAGCTTTCTAAATAAATTAGTAAAATAAATCAAGTGCATCCCCACACAGAAAAAGCACTGCAGCAAGTTGCATAGCATCAAAGCATATGAAAGTATAAATGGAGGGCATTGGATCTGAAAGAGATCGTCCCACTGGATGATCACCTAGATGTGAACAGCCTACCTTCAGCATTCTTCAGATCAAAGTTGAACCACTCTCTTTTGATAAATCACAAATCAATCATGGCGATTACATGTGCTCAGAACTTTCTGTTATCTCCTGTTTTCCTTTTCTTTCAGCTCAATACTGTGCATGTTTACTCAGAAATAAGTCCCACCATATTTGGTGGGGCATCCTTTCAGGTAAATTATGCATCCAATAGACTGTAGTTTCTCTCAGAAAATTCCTCTGGGTAGACAATTCAAGGTTCTTGACAGAAAAGAAAGCCCTGCTCTCCAACAAATACAGTTCACACAAACCCAGATACAAGAACATAAGAACATAAGAGATGCCAATGTTGGATCAGGCCAATGGCCCATCTAGTCCAACACTCTGTCACACAGTAGCCAAAAATACCAGGTACCATCAGCAGGTCCAGCAGTAGGGCCAGGACACTAGAAGCCCTCCCACTGTTGCCCCCCCCCAAGCACCAAGAATACAGTGCATCACTTGCCCCAGTCTGAGACTTCCTATCTATACCTTGTGGCTAATAGCCACTGATGGACTTCTGCTCCATATGCTTATCTAATTCCCTCTTGAAGCCGTCCATGCTTGTAGCTGCCACCACCTCCTGTGGCAGTGAATTCCATGTATTAATCACTCTTTGAGTGAAGAAGTACTTCCTTTTATCTGTTCAAACCTGAGTGCTCAGCAATTTCATTGAGTGTCCACAAGTTCTTGTATTGTGAGAAAGGGAGAAAAGTACTTCTTTCTCTACCTGCTCTTTCCCATGCATAATCTTGCAAACCTCGATCATATCACCCGACAGTCGTCGTTTCTCCAAGCTAAAGAGCCCCACGCACTTTACCCTTTCTTCATAGGGAAAGTGTTCCAACCCTTTGATCATTCTAGTTGCCCTTTTCTGCACTTTTTCCAATGCTGTAATATCCTTTCTGAAGTGTGGTGAGCAGAATTGGACACAATATTCCAAATGAGGTCGCACCATTGATTTATACAGGGGCATTATGATACTGGCTGACTTGTTTTCAATTCCCTTCCTAATAATCCCCAGCATAGCATTGGTCTTTTTTATTGCAGTCGTGCAGTGTCTCAGTATTTTCAGTGAGTTATCTACTACAACTCCAAGATCTCTTTCTTGGTCACTCTCTGCCATTTTGGACCCCATCAACATGTATTTATAGTTAGGATTTCTGGCCCCAATGTGCATCACTTTGCACTTGGCCACACTGAACCCCATTTGCCACATTGATGTCCACTCACCCATCCTTGACAGATCCTTTTGCATTGCCTCACAATCCTCCCTGGTTCTTACCACCCTGAATAATTATGTGTCATCTGCAAATGTAGCCACTTCACTGCTTACACCCAACTCCAAATCAGTAATAAACATTAAAAAGCATCAGGCCCAGTACTGAGCCCTGTGGGACCCCACTGCTTACCACCCTCTACTGTGAAAATGCCCCTTTATACTCACTCTCGGTTTCCTATTTAATTAGCCAGTTTTTGATCCACAAAAGGACTTGTCCTTTTATCCCATGACTATTGAGCTTACTTAGGAGCCTTTAATGAGGAACTTTATCAAAAGCTTTCTGGAAGTCAAGGTAAACAACATCTATTGGGTCCCCCTTGTCCACATGTTTGTTCACTCCCTCAAAGAACACTAACAGGTTAGTGAAACAAGATCTTCCTTTACAGAACCCATGATGAGTCTTCCTTGATAGTTTATGTTCATCAGTGTGCCTACTAATTCTCTCCTTAATAATGGTTTCCACCAACTTACCCGGTATTGATGTCAGACTGACTGGCCTGTAATTTCTCGGATCACCTCTGGAATCCTTTTTAAAGATGACATTAGCTACCTTCCAGTCCTCAGGAATGGAGGCAGATTTTAACGAAAGATTACATATTTTTGTCAGGAGATCCACAAGTTCACATTTGAGTTCTTTCAGAACTCTCAGATGTATGCCATCCAGGCCTGGTGATTTATCAGTTTTTAAGTTGTTTATCAGTCGTAGGACCTCCTCTCTTGTCACCTCAATCTGATTCAGGTCTTTCAACACCCCTCCCGAAATCAGCGGTTCTGGAGTGGGCAAGCACTTTTCATCTACCACAGTGAAGTCACAGGCAAAAAAATGCATTCAGCTTCTCAGCCATTTCCCTATTGTCCTTCAGTAATCCTTTTACCTCGTGGTCATCCGAGGGCCCCACTGCCTCTCTGGCTAGTTTCCTGCTTCTAATGTATTTGAAGATAGTGTTATTGTTGGTCTTTATGTTTTTTGCAATATGCTTCTCATATACCCTTTTTGCCTGCCTGATCACAGACTTGCATTTTATTTCCCACAGCCTGTGTTCCCTTTTATCAACCTCACTGAGACTAGCTTTCCACCGCTTAAAGGAATCCTTCTTACCTTTTACAGTTTCCGTTACTTTGTTTGTTAACCATGCAGGCCTTTTTCTATACCTATTTGTGCCTTTCCTAACCTGTGGTATATATTTTATCTGAGCTTCTAGGACGGTAGTTTTAAATCGTCTCCAAGCTTCCCCAATGGTTTTGACCCTTTTTACTCTTCCTTTCAGTTTCCTCTTCACATGTCCCCTCATTTTAGAGAAGTTATCTCTTTTAAAGTTAAAAGTGGTTGTGTCGGTCTTTTTGAGAATGACCATTTTAAAAATACGAGCAGAATTGTTCTTGAATAAATTTCAGCTCTCCCTGCAATATTTCTGAGTCTTATGAGCATGCCAGAGCTTGACTTCCAGCTACAAATTAGTGAAGTCTGGCAGACCAGATAAAACTAGTTGAAATCTCTTCTGCCAGATCCTCGCAGGTTACCATTCAAACTGCACCAATGAGCTTGTGATATGGAGGGAGAAGTCAGGGCAGTTTCATATGGTCAGTATGATCTTGTCCACTGTACAAGATCACCTCCAGGGAATGGGTGGTAGATTTCCTTATATTTACAGTCAAAGGTGTTAACAACAAGACAAAACAATATGCTTTGTTAGGTTTGATTGTACCAGCTACAGAGGCCACTGGTTTTGATCATGGCAGTAAAGAAGCAGATGTCCACTGTCACCAGATTCAACACTAGATGGGTCAATAATTTGTTGAAGCACATCCAACTTCAGTTGAATGTGAACAGTGATGCTTGCTGAGAGGATACATAAGACTCTGGCAGGATACCTTTTTTTAAGAGTTAGAGGGAAACAACAGATTAAGGGAAAGGACTGACCATCTGGATCTCTTATTCAGCCTAATCACATTTAATAAGTCAGATCAGTTGCTAATCATTCAGCACAAGCTTGTGTACATACAAGCAGGTACAAACAAAACCCCCAAGCTGTAGAAACAACTCTGTGGCTTCTGACTGATGGTAACTGTCTCCCTGGGCAGCCTCTCTCCAACCTTCTCCTCATATCCATTCTTCCTGAAGTCTAGAATACGGGGGGTTGTGAGAAAGTGAAGTAGATTCTGCTTTGTGAGCTTGGGGGCACAGCCTATTTGGACCAGAAGTTGCTTGCCCAGTGGATTAGGCATTATCATCAACCAGCGTCTCCTGAGGAACCTTATGACAACCTATCAGAAGATGGGTTCTAGTGATATGGCTTCATAATTTTTTGGGTTTTATTGGTAGAATGAATGCTACTGACATAAAGCCAAAGGCCTTGAGCTACCCGAACTATGGTAGCTGCTGATGCAAGCATTCTTAACAGAACTGCCAAGATGCCAATTAATTTAATTCTTTTTTCACCATGAAGCACAGTAGTTATCCTTGATACCTATTGTTGATATGTCAGATTAATATGGAAGAATGGACAATTAGCTTCCAGTAATCTTCAATTGTCTCTGTAAGACAAAAATAGTGAACTGTCAATGGACTGTTAAAACAGCTCCATTTGTTTGTGTAGACAGTAAGAGATAACACACATGTCACAATCTATGATCTGTCTTCAAGGAGTCAGCAATGAACTTTGCTGGGTGTAAGCTGTTGGAAATAGCAGAGTCAATTCTGCCAGGATAGTAAATTAATATTTCACAGAAGGCTTTTTCTTTCCCCCAGAAGAACAAAATACCATAATCCTAAAAGATGGGTATCATTTTTCTATTCAGACTAGACATATTAAGAAAGGAATGGGCCTATAGAAGGCAGTGCACTTCAGACATTTGCCACAAACACCCTGCCGTTTGAAAAAAAATTATGCTCCTTTACTCTTCAGATATTTACACAGGAAAGTTTACCCCCCCATCAGCCCATTTATGCTACTGATTAAAACTGTTATTTAGCCATTTCAACAACTAGAACAGCCCCAATATTTCCGAAGACCTGAAGAATGCATTGGTACACACCGTTCTTGTAGGTGGGTTCCAATAGCAGCACATAAGACTTAAATCTCTTCAAGACGGCACTTTTCAATTATAACACATTACAAGGTTTGTTTACACATAGCAAAGATATTCACAGATATCTTTATGAATATGAAAACCTGCTTCAAAATTAGGAAAAATATACCATTCCTTGCAGCTTTACCAATATTTTCCTGCTGCCATCCCAACAGAAGAAAGGGAATGGAGGGGGGGGGGAGGGGACCTTTCTGTGTTTCCTTAAGCCGTCAGCACAATATTATGGCAAATAAAAAGTCCATATAATTAAAGGCAATCAACATCAACCTAGATCAGTACGATTATGTAATACACAAAGTTCCAGTTCCAATTTCTGATGTGCATTTTGGCTAGATTTAGATTCTGAAAGTCAAAAATGTAGGGAAAGAAAGCATCTCCTGTTATCCAAGTCCAACATCCAGGGACATCATGACCACAAATCCTAAGATGGAAGTCCAGGAAGCCAGCTTCCCATTGCCACTGTGAAGAAAAAATGAGAAGTATTTCAAAAGAAATAACGATTCCCCATGTCCCAAGGAACCATTGACATGAGAATGAATTATGGTAATTTTGTTTGCAGCAAGACTGCTAAAGGGACTATGCTCAAAGAACCAAGTTCTTGACAAGACATATCACCCAGGTTGCAAATGCAAGCATGACCATTTTCTTTTGTTGGCACAAGTTACTTTATGAGTGGAACTACCTATCAAAATGGCAAATTTACAGCATTACTGGACTGCATTGACATTGCTTCTATTACTGCAGAAATGAAGTATGGTTTCCAGTTGGAAAATTCTGATTCTGTTCCAGCATGGAAAACTCATGGGTTGTTCCAAACTTTGCAATCAGTGGAGGAAAGGCATCTGGTTGAACATGGTTGGTTGCTATGAGCCACAACATGTTTCTACCATGAAGAAATACTGGGATTAGTTTGTTTGGTTCTGAAGGAATGGTCTCTATAACACTCAGGATCAAGACAATTATCATCAAGGCGTGCACTTTACAGCACTGAAACAGCTAGAAAGTGAACTAGCATGCTTTTTAATAGTCATGTTTCCCCATCTTAAAAAGGAACTGAGACTCTAATGTCTCCCTCTCTTGCCATCCAAGCTTACCTCCCTACAATCTGCTCCTCAGGTGATTTTCTCTCTGCCAGTCACTGATATTAAAGGGGGGCAGAAGGAAGTTAAGTTGCATGTGGGGGATGGTTTAGAACTACCACCCCTGTGCCCTTCTTGCCTCCCCCAACCCCACCCATTATTTGCAACTGTGATAGACTCATTTAAAGATGTGTTTTCAGATCTTGTTGACCCAATAAATAAAAACTTCATCTTCAAAAGATGACTGAAGAAAAAAAAAAGGAGTGTTGAATTCCTGGTTTTGTTGATGGATATTTGATGAAAATTTTCCTTCCCCCAGAAAAAATAAATAAACTGAAGCTTAGAAAGAGACTGATTCACCCCCCCCAGATCAATTTGGAACAAGCTCCTCTCTTCACATCACTTCAGATTTGAACACAGTGAAGAAAACAGACTGGAAGCAGGCACAATACGAGATGCTCACCTGATCTGTGCTTCTGGGATGATATCATCTACCACCACATAGACCATTGCGCCAGCAGCAAAAGCCAGGGCATAGGGAAGGAGAGGCTCTGCTACTACCATAGCCACAGCACCAAAAATGCCCGCTAATGGCTCCACCATACCGCTTAATTGGCCATACCTATAAAGAAACCAAAAGTCACTGGAGAAGCTCTAAGAAGAAATAGGATGCCTTTGTTTTATGCATAGTGGCTTGTTTATCCCTGTTTTCTCTCAGTCTGCCACAATCCAAAAGGTAAAAAGAAAACAAAAACCATCTCTTGCCTTCTGGGATCAGACCAACAGGGATGTTTATCAGCCTTGCAAAACAAACAGAAACGTCTCTGAGCTCTTCATGAGCAAATACAGAAGAAGGCAATTCTTGTTCTTTAATCTGAAAGATGACAAAAGGCTGCAAAGATAAGAACATCTGGCAACTGCAGGCAGGAAATTCTTTCTTTCTTTCTTTCTTTCTTTCTTTCTTTCTTTCTTTCTTTCTTTCTTTCTTTCTTTCTTTCTTTCTTTCTTTCTTTCTTTCTTTCTTTCTTTCTTCCCCTCTCTCCCATGCTGTGATTTATTTCAAACTCATCAGGATAGTTGCACTGAATCTGTCAGAACATACTTTGGCATCTTACAGGTAACTGGTTCCTGGAATGAGATTTCTTATCAAGTGACTGATCAAAGAACTTTTTGGGGAAAAAATGATACACTATGATAGAATAGACAGATAACTCTAAAATATGCTATAAAAGCTCTTAACACAGCCCTCAGAATCCAAGGCGTCCAACAGTCCTTGACAGCTAGAGCATCCTCATCTGCCAGTAGTATATGCATTTTTAGATTGGATGTAGAAAGCACTGCTGAGCACTCCTGGAATGAGGAAACCACAGAATTTGTTATGATCCTGCAAAACTTCAGTTTCCCTGCAAACAGCCTGAGCAGATGGCTTCCCACTTTTATTAGTAAGTATTCAAATTATTTCAAATTTCACTTTGGTGAACCAAAGTGAATCAGGTAGCTGTCCCAGGTAAACTGGAGTCACATAGTAAGAGTACAAAATACCAGCAAGGTGATTGTAAGTCACATGGCATACCACTGCACTTGCAACACTACTTGCTGTAGTTATACAGAGTGGGGAAGAAAGATGGCAGTGAGTAGAGGAACTGGGCTGTTGCCTTGAAGGGCAAGCTGCTCACCACTAGAGAGCCAATCCTACTTCAGCCACAAAATTAATATAGGGCAGGTTTGCAGCAGATGTTACCAGCTCTTCTAGTAATGTGCACAGAGAGTTGGGTTCATCATTCTTTTGATGGTATGGTCAGTATAACTTTGTTCAGTTCTGTACTAAAATAATCTGAAAGCTTCCTTGAGGATTTAGAACTGGGTGTAGGGTTCAAAGTTGGCATTGGAAGAAAACAGCAGCTGTGTAGAGAAAACAGATATTATCCTTGACTCCTGATACTTTGACTGATTTTCTTTTAATGTGCAAGCAAACCAATTAGACCTTCCCTTCCTGTTCTCAGCAGACATGTTCAAAAAGCCTCTTCTTATCTCTGAAGATAACTTGCTCACTGTCATTTCAAAATAGCCATCAACAGGGATTCATCTTCCTCATTTCCCTCTCTCCGTTGTTTTGTTCCCAAGTTTAAGCTCTGAGTTCTTCTTCAGAGTTCATTTCATTCCTAGTTTTCAGGGAGCTCTCAGAGCATTAGGCTGAGTCAGGGAAAGCAGTACTCCATCTCTGCCCCAAAGAAAATGTTAAGGCTCGCCTCTCTTTTATCTCCTCATGCACTTAATTCCTCCCTCAAGCTCTCGTGAACTATATAGAGGGGGATAAAGCTGGCTTTTTAAAATAACCCTGCTGGACTTGACCCTGCCACAACTTTAGCTGTTTTACTTAGGGTATTCTTTTCATTCCCATCTTTCCAAGGCAGGCAGGAGAAACACTTTCCTAACTGTACAAGTTCTCTGTGTTAGTATGAAATGGGCTGTCTGCCACATCACTGAGAAATTGACTCCAATATTCTTTCCCCCTGTAGCTATATTTAGGTGGGTTTTATTTGGTTTGAAAAGCACACTTTTGAGGCAGATGTTCCCAGTATCCTCCGTGACTTCTCTCACACATCATAACACTCAGTTCAAATGCACAGGCAATAATACAACCCGACAGCTCCAGAGTTCACGGCCTAGGCTTTTTCACCTCCAGAGAGGGGGGAAAGTGGTTTTGAAACCAAGCCCAGAATAAAGGGAAAGGAAACCATTTCTTAACCCAAATTACATGAACTGTTTCATCAGCACATCAAAATGGAGCAAACAGAAACCACTGAGATGACTGAATCAGTTTAGCATATTATTACTGCATTGATTTCCAAGAAAAAGACACATGAAGAAGTGAAGGAGATTTATTATTGAGAACCAATTTTAATAGTGTTTTCAAGCTTTAAGGATACATAGAGGTCTTCTTCAAGCCGAACAAAAATCATAAAAGAGAATAAGCTTGCACGTAACATATGCATGTAACTGGCTCTCAAAGTGTGACATCTGAAAGGCAATGCCAATGTAAGAGCCTTTTGAGACCCAATACGGTGTTGATTCATAGGAGAGATCTGTATCTTAATTAGCTAGGATCAAATAGTGGAGTATACATACATATTTTATATTTGTATTTAACAAACAATATAAATATATAATAAACACACACAATTATATTAGGCAGGGAGACAGATAGATGCCACTGTACTTATTAAGCGACAGCTATAGCAGACAGGGACAACCTATTACTGTTACTTGAAAAGTAGCATGGGGCTTGGATCCCATAGATACTTCCATTGAAACAGTGGATTTTCCTAGCTTCTCCCACTGAAAACAGCCCCAAATACCCCCAAAATGCAGCTGGGGGGGGACAGGGGGCTTATGGATTCCCCTGTTCTTATGTTGTGGGGGACTTGAATGTCTGCAGAAGTGGGGGGCACCTCCCATTCACAGAAATTGTTGGTGGAATTCAGCCCTAGGTCAATAGGTTGCTTTTTTGGAGTTCAAAACAATTCTAAATCTCTGGCCTATCTTTTAAAAAGTTGATTTACCATTTTTCTTTTGGGATAGACACAGAAAATACAGAAAGAAGGGTATTGGGATCATGAGTGTGCTATAGGGTTTCACTTGTGTGGTGTACACTGAACAGCCCCAGTAACATGTAACATGTACAGAACAACCCAAGAGTCATCAAAGATCACACACAGTTGGAGACAAATTATTTTCTCCAAGAAACTGAAGGCACATTTTGAAGTATGGAGTGGTGCTTATGGTGCAATACATACACTCATCCCCATTCCCTCAGGTTTTTGCAGGCTTTGTATTGTTTCAAATACCTGCCAAACCTGTCTGACTGGAGGTGAGTGTGGGACATAAGAAATGTCTATACACACACAGGAAAGAGACGGCCATCTCAAACCAATTTCAACTTCCTTAAAAACTATTGTCTCTCTGTAAACCCATCTTGCAGAGAAAAAGACTTTCAAGAGTAACTGGTATGCCAAATTTGTGTGCCTGGTACCTGCAGCCCATGTGGGGATTCTATCATGGTTACTGCCAATTCAAGTAGACCATCAGGATCAATACTAGTGCTACAACCAATTATACACCAGTATCTATAGTATAAACCCCTCATTCTAGTTGCTACTTCTACCATGAGACATCCCAGCTAGGGATGGGCACAAACCAGGAAAATGTAGGTTCGTCCTGGTTTGTGGTTCGTGAGGTCACATGAACCACTAACTTTCACGAACCTCCCCATTTACTGAACTGGCTCCCCAAGGCCAGCAGAATTGGGGGGGGGGAGATCTTGCAAAAGCCATTTAAAGGGAGCACTTGGAAGAAGGTGGGGGGAACATAAGGGATCACTGAAATGGCTTCCATCTATTTCAGCCTAACAGCTGATGGGCACACTAGCCCCACTGTTAGGCTGAAATGGATGCAAGCCATTTCAGCAATCCCTCTCACTCCCCTCCCCACCACGAATCCCATGAACCTCTGAAACCATGTGGAGGGTCATGGGAGGGTCGTGGATAGGGATGGACACGAACCTCTGGTTCACAAACCATGAACCGGTGATGCTCATCAGGAAATTAGGTTTGTGACGAGGTGTGTGCCCATCCCTAATCCCTACACCCCCATGACCATGCACACTTCCTATTTATTCTATCTACTGCATTTTAATCTTGACCTTCCTCCAAGGAGTTCAGGTCAGCATACATTGCTTTCTCTTTCTTATTTTGCTCTTACAGGTACCTTGAGAGGTAGGGCAGGTTGCAAGAGTGACTGGCTCAAGGTCACTCTTCCTCAGTGTCCTGCCCACCCATTGTCATTCTTTATTCTTCTTGAGGAATCACACAACGCACCCCGCAGAAACAATTCTTTCAGTTCTTACAGGTTGCCTGAGAAAGGAGGAAACTGGGCTGCTTGCATGAAGTGAAAAGTTAGGGACCAGACCCTTGATATACAGATCTGGTCTTACCAAGCCATCCTATTGAGATTTATGAGAGAGGGGAGCTATGTGATCTCCAGTTCTGGCTGAGTGCTGGGGCAAACAGAACAGGAGGATTACAAGCAACCACAAAATTGGTCTACTTAATGCTGAATCCACAGATGCCAATAGTTCCTTCTAGTATTAGGAAAAGTATCAGTGAGACATATTCAACTGCATTTCCAATTCCACCTTCACTGTTAAAGCATCAAAAAGGTAACCCAAGGACCAGTTTTGAGGTCTTCCTTACCAGAATGCTCTCCATGTTGAAAATCCAGCCCCACGTAAGGGAAGGCTGACAGCTAGCCCCTCTGGAAAGTTCTGAATTCCAATCCCAATTGCTAAATTCCTGTGTGAATAAAATGAAAAAGACTGTAGATACTACACAATAGAAACTCTTTGTATATTAAGGGGTGGGGAGGAGGAATGAGAGAAGGTAGGTTGTGATAGTTGGAGGAAAAATTCTTGTTAAGCATCTCTTTTTAATGTTAGCATTTTCAGACCTCAGGCCTAACTCAATCATGCTAATGCTTTGGCATCCAAATCATGATTTTCATCTTCAAAGTGTTTTACGTAAGTTACTCAACTTTAACAATGCCCTAGGGAGGTAAGGAGGAATAGAGGTGGGTGGAGAAAAGACTTGTCAAAAAGAGGGAGATAGCAAGTTTAAAATAGCCCTCCATGTCAAATTCCAAGGAGCTGAAACACACACCAGAGGCAGCAAGATTTTCTTTAAAAGTGTTAATCTCTGCATGTACAATGGCTTTATATCTATACATCAGATAAGCTGCTCATTGCTGTATTTGGACCAGGACCCAGCTAACAAGAAACTGAAGGAAAGGCTGAGGTGAGGCAGGGGCAACATGAAGACAGAGAAGAGAATAGTCCCTCGTGCTGAGAGAGCAGCTGAATCCCCTGGATTCTTAGACCAGAAAGTAGGCCTGGTTGGAAAACTGTGACAGGGTGTAGGGACTGCCACAGCACCAGCTCTGGTCTATTGCTGATATGACACTTCGATGCTAATCAAGACCGCTTTCCCCCTTATTTGGCCTGAGTTCAAAGTGAACCCCTGTCTGACTCCCCTCATGTCTACCGTTCAAAATATTCATGACAACTAGGGGGCCCATGGCATTGGGTGGCCATGAAGACAGATGCTTGAAACTAGAGCTCTTCACCCTGACCCCGTCTTGCAATGCTATATCGTCATTAAAATCTACTTTTTTCTCTATTTTTGGAATGGGAAAAGCTGAGCAAGCGAAAACCACACCCTTAATGGTGAAAAACCCATGGGTACAATCTTATTTCAACTTGAGGGATCCAAAAATTAAACAGTCGCAAGACAGCACAGTACCCTCTAAAATGGCCACCGGCTCAGAGGATCAAAAAGAGGTAACTGACTTACAACTTAAAGCAGACTTACTGGAATCCAGTAATCATCACTTCAAAAATTGTCCCAGACCACAGATTGGGCTTTTGAAATGTCTCTCGCCACACAATTAACCCTACAGGTGGAAAGAACGCTCTTATTCTTGCCTTCCAGCTTCTTTAATGAATTTGCAAAGAAATTTCGATTGATTCGCTTACCAATTATTAAGTACATCTGTCATCATAATTAAATTGATCTCAAACCAGAAAGTTCTAATGAAATACTTTAAAAAAAATTGATCACACTTTTGATTTTTTAAATGGATGAACTAAGCATAATTTCATTTAATTGCAGGGGTCTAAATAATTTAATTAAGAAAAGACATATAGAGTTAGCGCACCACAAATTGCACCCTAATGTTTTATGCCTCCAAGAGATGCATTTAAAAAAGCACACAAAGCAACTTTTAAAATCCAAACGATTCCCACACCAATTTCATGCCTCGGGTACAGGTAAATCCAGAGGAGTTGCCATACTTCTCTCAATGCCGATCGATCCAGCGCAGGCGCACTGAATCCCATGGGTGTGAAGCACAGAGACCACGTCAAAGATACAGTAATTTAATCAGGCTCATTGACATCACAAAATGGGGCTTCATCTTAGATAAATCAACCTTAGATGCCAAAATTAACAGCACATTGCAATGACACCAATACCTACAACTTGCTCACTTAACACACCTACCTACTATCAAACTGAGTCTACTGAGACCTTTGACAAATTTTGAAATTTTATTAAAACCCCCACAATCTTCTTATAAAACATCTTAATTCCACCCTCGATTCCATAATTAGGGAATCCTCTAATGCCACTCTACCATCCTATACTACATATTGGCACAAAGACTGCAATACAGTCTTTACCTATTCATGCTGGCAGTTCATCTGGTGTTCCTGTTCAATCTAAGAGAGTAGTCATCAAAATACAATTTCTTAAATTACTATATCAGTGGTACCTCACACCACAAAAGCTACATCGCATATAACCATCAGCATCACCAATTTGCTGGAGAGGCTATGGTGAAATAGATTCCTACCAGCATTGTTGGTGAAGCTGCACACACATCCAAGCATTTTGGCATATAATTTATCCAACAAAACTATACCATAACAGTTTTCCAAATCCCTCTTGAAGCAGAATCATTACTACTCAACACATGGCAATTGAGCCCCTCACTCCCACCTCACAAGGATTTAACTGTCCTCTGTGCGGCAGCCTGATTTTTAATTGCCAAATCTTGGAAGAACAACACTAAACTATCCATCTCAGATTGGCTGAATAAACAGGGCCGGCCCGAGGTTGTCCTGCGCTCTAGGCAAGCGCAGATGCCAACCTCCCAGCGGGGCCGGGAGACCATCCCAGCGAAGTCGGTGGGCGCTCCCTGCTGCAGCTGCCCCTCAATCTGGCCCAGCCACTCGGCCAGATAGCCCACCTGAGTCTCCGGCGTGACCCAGGTAGAGGCGGCCCCACCACCTCCGCCCCCTCGCTTGCGCCTCCACCAGCCAGCTACAGCATCACGCCCTGCCCACGCCACCGCTGCGCATCCTCCTCCTGCAGCTGGCAGAGCTCCTCCCAGCCCCGGTGCTCCTCCCAGCTGCTGCTGCTGGTGTCGCTGTGGGCCACGGCACCTGGCTCAATGGAGGGCGCTCCTGCAGGCTGCGCAGCACCACTGCCTCCCTCACTGGCCAGGTGTGCCGGCGGCCACCCCTGCCTCCACCTCCGCCCCCTCGTTTACTCCTTTACCGGCCAGCTACAGCACCATGCCCTGCCCATGCCGCTGCTGTGCATCCTCCTCCTGCAGCCAGCAGAGCTCCTCCCAGCCCCGGCGCTCCTCCCAGCTGCTGCTGCTGGTGTCGCCGCGGGCCACGGCGCCTGGCTCAATGGAGGGCGCTCCTGCAGGCTGCACTGCCTTCCTCGCTGGCCAAGCGCGCTGGCAGCCGCCCCTGCCTCTCCTCCCACGCCCTAACAGCCGGCTCGCGCTCTAGGCGAAGGCCTAGTTCGCCTAGTGGGCGAGCAGGCCCTGTGAATAAAGTGTGTGATTTCTGTCTGATGGACAAACTTTCAGACTCTTTCTATCTTTATGATACCAAATTGCTTTAATTGAACTGTTTTTAGATGATTTCATGTGGATTTTAACTGTTAATTATGTATCAAATTGTATAAGCCGCCCTGAGTCTGCTTCGCAGGGAGGGTGGGGTATAAATTAAATTTTAAAAAATAATAAAATAAGCACACAGATTCCTTCAATTTGAAATTTACCTTAATCTGGTTTCCTTTCTTGAAATACTTATCCACCAAAGCTGAGTATACTTTGATTTTGGATACAATAAATATGATCTATTGATATATTTTATGAGATGTTTAATGGTCATGATCATTCTTCATAATATGCTACTATCATTACTGCATTTGCACTGTTTACTATGTAGTTGATATTGCATGTAACAGTTATATATTAATTCTAATTATGTATGTATTTGCTTGTTAAAAATATAATTAATTAAAAAGTATATTAAAAAACAACAACTAGGGTCTGTAAGTAGAGAGCCAGTTCTTTGCCCTCCCACAAACATTTTATGCTAATTATGAAAGCATCATTTTCACAGTGTTATTGTTCAAGTAGGAAGAAATCAAATTCAAAAAATTTTAGACATACGTTCCATCTGGTTGTGCATAGCCATTCTTCTAGACCAAGACAGATTTGTATTCTTGAACTGCCTGAAAAGGGTGCATTGTTCCCAAGTAAAAGGGATGCAGAAAGCATCTCTGTCATCCTTACAGGCCTTGAAAGGCAGGTATACTGAAAACTGAAATATGAAAGCATGCCCAATTGCACTACAGGTGTTAGTGGTTTCACATAACAAAGGAAAATGAAAGCTTGGACTGGAACTTGCTTGAAATTGTAACATGCAAACCTTTCTTTACATATATAAGATAAAGCACTTGCTTGCTTCCTAAAGGGTTTAGGAAGCCAAAATTGTCTAAGGCTGCATGACGCTCACACATATTGACTTGCAATTTGCTGACTGGCTTTGAAGATTTTAAAATGGGATGGGCATGACTCATCTGCTGAACTCTGTCAATAATGTTCCCTTCAGCACTGAGCAACATAAACAAAACAAAAATAGTACAACTGATCAACATTAAGCAGCGTTTAGATGTGAATACCTAACATTTCTGTGGTAAGCATCATTCAGTGCTGAATTGCTGATTGACAGCAATTCGATCTGGCATCGAGGGTGTCAACCAATCGAGGCTGTATTGTCCTTAACAGAGACATAAACATCATAAAGGTTCTGCCTTGTCCTTAGAATGATACCAGTTTACCTGAATGCAGTTCTGTGGATACAATATTGCTCTTTAATGTCAGAAATCCAGATTGAAGTCCCTCTAAAACCAAAAGGTCCACTTGGCAAGTTGGCAACTCTCGGTCCAACATAATTTATATGTAATGCTCTCTACTGTATACTCTCTACATTATACTGTAATGCTCTCTACATGGGGCTGCCCTTGGGGCAACTTCGGAAGCTACAGCTGGTGCAAAACGCGGCAGCCAGGTTGTTGATGGGTCTCCCCAGGTGGGAGCACATCCAGCCTGTGCTGAAGTTATTGCACTGGCTTCCAATAGCATTCCAGATTTGCTTCAAGGTGCTGGTTTTGACCTTTAAAGCCCTAAAATGGTCAGGGGCCTGCCTACCTGAGGGACTGTCTTTCCCCGTACATTCCCCCAAGAGCACTGCGTTCTGGAACACAACCCCGTCTGCCCCCCCCCCCGGTCCTAGGGATGCCAGATTGGCGGTAACCAGGTCCAGGGCGTTCTCCCCGGTGGCGCCAACGCTGTGGAACGAGGTCCCCAATGAGATTAGAGCTCTATGGGACCTCCAGCAGTTCTGTAGAGCTGTGAAAACTGAGCTGTTTCACCAAGCGTTCAAATAAGAACTGACTGCACCGGTTGGGTCGCACTAGCACGTTACCATAGGATGCTGCCGTATTTACTTAGTTTTACCGTATTTATTGTATTTTATATTTTGTATTAGCTGGTTTTAAATTGTATGTTGTTTTAAACTGTTTGTAAGCCGCCCTGAGCCGCTTCGCGGGAGGGCGGAGTAGAAATCCAATAAATAAATAAATAAATAAATAATGTAGTAAAGTATATCTGCCCTTTAGCACTCTCTCCCATCAGCAGTGTTCTAACATTCTTGTCACTGCTTTCAGGGGCTGCCATCTTTCCTTGTAAGACAATACACACGAATGAACATGAATTATCCTAAGAAAAATAGCAGCTCCAAATGGATCACCAATGGTCACTAGAACCAGTAGGGGGACAGAAAAGATGACAGCCAGAAGACAGCCATACAAAAAATTTAATAATAAAATAATAATAATAAAAACAAGGAAGGGGATAGTCTGATATAAAGGTTATTAACTGAATGCCTGATAACAAAATACCTTCAATATAGTGATGCAATGCAACAGTAACATGTGGTTCTACCACATCAACTAAAAGTTACATTCTGCTTTTTGAGGCTTCCCAAATAATTTTAAGCTGTTTTTGCACACCTTTTGGTCCTAGCTGCAAAAAAAATACATTTCAATAATGTCCAAAGAAATAAAGCTTCTTTGTTTGAAAAAATCAGAAAGGACTTTTTGCTTCACCCAACCTATTGATGGGATTGATTTCCTCTTAAACAGCAAAATTTACAACAGCAAAATACTAAAGGGATGCACAGTTCAGTCAGTCAGCTTCATTGTTCTTATAAATGGAAGGACAACTTAACTGGGAAAGCACTGGGGGTTGCAAATGCACATTTGAATCCTTCTTGACAGACATGGAATGAGAGAAGAGAGATTGCACATGGCATAAAATCCTTGGCATGGGTGCTACTGAGATGTTGGTTACAAAACTGTGGCCTCATCTGTCATGTGTTAAATTATCTGCCTGCTGAATCTATATCTGCACAAACTTGAAAATGAGGCATTTGCTCATGCAAGAGTCTTCTAAAATGGAAATGAAAAGGAAACAAAACCTCCCTCATTTCATGTATCTGTTTGATGACAGGATTTACTGCTCACAAACACAGCCTGGACAAGAGTGGTACAAAATCTTTCTGTTTCCTCCAGAGTTCTGCCAATAGGACTCAGCCATGCCCTACTGTAACTCCATGCCAACCACACCCTCTAGGTACAGTCTACAGTTTCATCTGCAATGCCAACCTAATGATCCACAATGCAGCACAACCTTGATTGTTGCAATACCCCCTTCAAAATTTTAGTATTTGAATTAATAATTATGTAGAGGACAGATATCAGTCTTCAACATAGTGAGGCTCCCATAACTTACAAGGGCAGAAAAACAAAACAGCCCTCTGACAATCGATGCAGGTGCCTCATAATAATAATAAAGAACCAGTTTACTGGGTCAGATCATAAGTCCCGCTTCTAGTTACCATAGCAGCCCCCCAGATGCCTCTGGATAAAATTCAAGCAGGACCAAGAAGCAAACAGCCCTCCAATAACTGGTATTCAATAAAGAATGTTGATATATTTATACTTTGTGAATTTGCCTAGTTTTTTTAAACCCTTCTAAACTAGTGGTTATTATACTTTTAAAAAACAGAATTTTTATCCTTCTTTTCACCAGAAAATGGTGATGTGCAAAATAAAACAATAAATTTAAAAAACCATGTAAAGTATTATACAACCGCCACATTAACAAAAAACAAGGGATACAAACACAGCCACCACCAGCAGCCCCGGGAATCAATCAGCATGTCCAAAGGCCATTTTTACCATTCTATGGAAGGCCTACAGAGATGCAGCCAACTGTCTGAGGGAGGAAATTCCAAAACTCTAGGTGCCTAATGAAAAAGCCTCCCTTTATTCCACGGACAGGCCACTCTTACCTCTGAACAAGCTGGCTACTGGACTTCCCTATTGATCTCCAATTAAAACAGGTTGCTTACCTGTAACTGAGGATCTTCGAGTAGTCATCTGTGCATTCACACCTCTGGGATATAGTGCGCCTGCTAATTTAAACCCCAGTCTCTCCAGTGGCACTTTAACCACTATATCACACTACTTCCCAAGTTTATGTATGAGTTTACTAGGAAGATAAGTTGGGTCAAGCACTCTTTAACACAAACTTAAGTGAGAGGAGAGCTTCTGAAACCAGATAGGCCAGAATCATATCCATCCTGGTTCCAAAAGTATAATTCTGAAATCCCAAATTCTTCAGCTTCAGTGGCCTGAGTATTCACATGACCAATACCACCACTAGGATTGCCAGTTCTAGGTTGAGAAATACCTGAAGATTTTATTTTTGGGGGGGAAGGAAGTCTGAGAAGGGTGGGGTTTGAGGAGGGGAGGGACTTCATTTGGGTATAATGCCACAGAGTCCACCTTCCAAAGCAGCTATTTTCTCCAAGGGAACTGATCTCTTCCACCTGGAGATAAGTTATCTGAAGGCTGGCGACCCTAACCACCACCAATCATATCCTGGCATATCTCTCTTGCGTTACTTCTACTGGAGGAACCATTCATACCATTAATCAGGAACTAAATGCCATTTGAATATCCTCTCTTTCACACACATAAATGGGCTTTAGGACAGGTGGATACATATTTTTCTTAGTGCATTTGTACAGCACCTAACTCAACTGAGAACATTCATTCTTCAGACTGCTAGGTAATACGAGAACACTCATATCAAACCACAAAACACATCAGGAGCAGCTATCTAAGCCATATTTTTTCCGCCAGCCGAGAGTGATCAGAAAGAGTCCACCAGTTTTGATGCCCCCCCCACAAAATATAGAACTGAGGAACAGGGCCTCCTTCTCTCTCTCTCTCTCTCTTAAAGCGGGCTCAAATCTCTTCACAAAGACTGCCTTCATTCTTTTACTCTGAGAAACCTCAGCAGCTGCAAGAAAGATCCTTTTCTGATACATTAAACACTTGTTTCCTCTTAGTAAAATCAGACTAGTGATGGGAGGGGGGATCTCTCTGAGTTGTTTAAACTTTTTCAGTGGCTGAGAAAGGAGGAGGCATGGCTGTGAATTTTCTTAACCAGGACAAGCAATTACAATAAAGGGAAGGAGGGAGACACAGGGAGAAAAAGTACAGAGAAAACATCTCTCCCAGAAAACAGTAGAGCTGCTGTCTGCAAGCTCCCCTGCCCCCCACAACTGCCTCTCCTTAGCACAAAGCAGCTATTACTAGCCCAACCACAACAAATTAATGGGTGGGAGAGGGAAGTGTGAATGGAAGGGTCTGTGCGAAAAGAAACCACCAAGTTGCCATCAAGACTTCCTCCAAGAGAAGGCAAAAGCTACTCTGACCTTTTCCTACAAGCTTGTCTTAAAGCAACAAGGGAGATTTGTATCAGTTTCTGTTTGGGTGGTAGAACAAAGGTTGACTCCAGTGGCACCTTTAAGACCAACAAAGTTTTATTCAAGGTACTGTTTGGGTGGTGTTCCCTCCCCCCCAGAGAAAGGATGGGTGGTCAGGTGTAAATTAAGAAATGGGAAGATACAAAGGCACTGGAGGAAATCTGGGAGATATATAAATAGACACTCACAAACCCCTAGTGGCTATACTTTTTAGATGTTTTAATTTAAGGTTTATAGCTTTTTTCAGGGGTCTTTTCCTAGAAAAAGAGCTGCAGGAACTCATTAACATATAGTATGCTAATAAGCTACTAGGCTATTAGCATAATAGCTCATTAGCATATGCAACACCACCTGACATCGCCAGAAGTGATGTCAGAAGGGGAAGCAGGGGGGGAGCAAAGAGAGAAGGGGTTTAAACCCCTTCTCACTAGAGTTGGGCCGCAGAAGGACGAAAGAGGGAAGGAAACAGAGAGTAGAGAGAAGAAAAGAAGGAAGGAAAGAGGGAAAGAAAGAAGGAAAGAGAAAAAGAAAGAGAAGGAAGGAAAGAAAGAGAGAAGGGA
>NW_015173148.1:44520-44622 GCF_001447785.1 Gekko japonicus | reverse complement strand
GGCTCTCCCACCCCCCACCCCCCCAATCAAGCTTCCGCAATCCCCACGGATCCCTCACCCGGGAGGTGGCAGCGGCCCTCTTCTGGCCTCCCACGGGCCGCA
>NW_015173148.1:42741-42881 GCF_001447785.1 Gekko japonicus | reverse complement strand
TCAGAAGGGGAAGCAGGGGGGGAGCAAAGAGAGAAGGGGTTTAAACCCCTTCTCACTAGAGTTGGGCCGCAGAAGGACGAAAGAGGGAAGGAAACAGAGAGTAGAGAGAAGAAAAGAAGGAAGGAAAGAGGGAAAGAAAG
>NW_015173148.1:40182-42545 GCF_001447785.1 Gekko japonicus | reverse complement strand
AAAGGGGAAGGAAAGGAGGGAAAGAAAGAGGGCAAAGAGATGGGGGGAGGCTCTCCCACCCCCCACCCCCCCAATCAAGCTTCCGCAATCCCCACGGATCCCTCACCCGGGAGGTGGCAGCGGCCCTCTTCTGGCCTCCCACGGGCCGCAGCACTCCAGCGCTGGCCCTGGAAGGCGGTGGGGGGGCCTCTTCTGGCTTCCCAGGGCTGCAGCGCTCTGGCGCTGGCCCTGGGGGGTGGCGGGGGGGCGTCTTCTGGCCTCCCAAGGCCAGAGAAAGAGGGAGGGTAAGTTGCTTCCTCTCCACCTCTCCCCACCCCTGCCTGCCTGGGGCCAGGGAGGGCCTTGGCGGGGCTTCCTCGCACTCCTGCCGGCCTTGCAGGTCCACCACCGGGCCCCTGATGTCAGGGGGTGTGGCATATACTAATGAGTTATGCTAATGAGCTCCCCTAGCTCTTTTTCTACGAAATGACCCCTGACTGTATGACATCATAGCTCACTGAAGTCACCTCTCCTTCCCTAAACCATCCCCAGGCTCCAGGCCCAAATTCCCAGCCTGGAGTTGGCAACCCTAGGAGAACAGGGAGTACCCTGTTCCTGTATCCTCTTTGCCGGGTCATTGGTGTTGATTGGTAAGGTATAGGATGAAAAAGTACTGCCCTATAAGCTTTGCTGTTCCTCTTGATTAAAGAAGCCTTTTATTATATTAATTGCCATAATTGGAGACCTAGCCATGGCATCTTATAACCCTACACAGCTTGTCTGCCAACTGGCATGGTATTACCCTGGAAACCTCTAGTTTACTTTTTTTTAATGGCATCTCTGCATTTTTCGCAAGGTCAAGACACAGAAAGCCTTCTATAAGCCTAAACCCTTGTTTTGAAGGACCTATTCTTTTGAAGAGTGATTATAAAAGTAGGCTACATATTATTAACAAGCCCCTTTTCACTACAGCTCTCAATTCCCTACAGTGTATAATGTGCATGTGTATTCTTGCATGGCAGGGCCCTTAACATACTGTTTTGATTGTTATCGCCTTGCCATGAAAGGGCTGATTGTTTTGGGTTCTTATGATTACATCACGGCTTCCCACTCTGGTTGCCTGTCAAGGTGTTTGATCGGAGCTTGCAGGTGGGAAGGAGTCCTGTGGTAAGCCTTGAGCACTTCCCCATACCTGCCCTACCTGTTAAAGGCAGCTGCCTTAGCACGCGAAGGTTCTATTCCCCCACTCCCTTTTATTGTGAACTTTCATGAAGGGCAGGTTAAAAAAAAAAATCACGGAGAGCTGATAGGAAAACAGATTATTTTAGATTTTGAATCTAAAGAATCTTGAAGGTATATATTTGGTTACCATCACCTACACTGGGATTTAAATGTTATTGGATGGCTGATCTTCTCCAGGACCAAGAGTATATTACTGCAGTTACAGTCCCTGATCTCTCAAAAGATGTCTGACATAACATTAAACGATTTTAAAGTTCTCTTTCTCTACTCCAAAAGAAGACCAGTTCACCAAATCATGTTAAAGTGTATTCTCTGGGGCTAAGCAGAAACTGAAGAAAGGGAGGAAGAGGGATATGTTTTGTGAAACTTTTTTTTACAGTGGCAAAAATACATCCTTTGGTCAAGTCCTGGGATGCAGCCAAAAGCAGCCGAAAGTATTCACAGTAAATGTGGGCAATGAAACCATGGCAGTCTTCAATGCAGAATGGGACCCATCATCACTTCCTCAGGCAGGGAAGGAAACCCAAGCTACCAGTCATTTATCTGTGAATTAATTTAACTGTACATTCAGAACCATGATATTTCATGATGGGTAGCCGTGTTCATCTGTCTGTCGCAACAGAAAAAAGTCCAGTAGCACCTTAAAGGCTAACAAATTTTGTGGTGGGGTATAAGCTTTCGTGATTCTTCAGAAGAGATATTTTATGTACTCCCCCCATGAAGACATGCACTTGAAAAAACTAAGGTAAGGGCAACACTCCTGGCATTTCCTTTAAGCCTCTAGGAGGCAGTACATTTCGGTCCTTCCCATATGCAGTTCTCTTGCGCACACAGAAGCTATAAAGAGCTCTCATTACCTCCTCAATATCTCTCATATTACATTTTTATCAGACACTATGAGGCAGGTAACCAGGGACCCCATGAATGAGATAACAGATCTGTATCATTGTGGCATCTTTACTTTGCAGCTTCTAGACAGCCACATTCATAATTACCATAAACCAAAACACCCACATGACTGCTGTATGCTTTTTGTGCCAGCCCACCAATCACACGTACAATTTATAAACCATACATACAATAACAATTAATACTGAACAAGTGGTGAACCCACAAAGAATTGGGGCACCTCATTCCTCTGT